>NW_028270170.1:14690440-14844424 GCF_037043375.1 Chiloscyllium plagiosum | reverse complement strand
AAGAGAGATAGATACAATTGGTAATTCAGCAGTATTAGGTTATTCTACTTGAAAATAATACTGACTTTATGAATCACATTGATTTGTGTACAATTACAGCATTTAAAAGATATTTATATAGAGACATGAATAGGAAATGCTTGGAGATGTTTATGGGCCAGGAGCAGGCAGGTGGGACTGGTTTAGTTTGAGATTACGTTTGATATGGACTGAAGGGTCTGTTTTCATGCTGTATGACTCTATGACTCATTCATGGAAACAACAAATAATTTGCTTTTCCCAGGTTTTCAACCTCTGACTTTTTATCACTTTGAGGCCTTTAGTACCTTCAGCTGAGCAGTAGCGGCTGCTCAACAATATGCCATATGCAACTCCAATAGCTCAGCTGAGATTGCGAACAAATTTACACGGTAATCTGAATAGAAGTAACTTAACAGAGTCATAAAACAGATTTAGGCCCTTTGGCCCATTGTGTCTTTGTCATGATCTACTGTTTTTGCCTCCAATAATTTTGTATACCTCAATCAGATCCCTGCAGCCCCCTTTGCTCCAAGGGGAACAAATTCAGTCTGTCAGGACTTTCCACCCCGGGCAACATCCTGTTGAACCTCCTCTGCACCCTCTCCAGTGCAATCACATCCTTCTAATGATGTGATAATGAGAACTACATATGTAGCCTAACCAATGCTTTATAAAGTTTAACAAGACTTCCTTACTCCTGTATTCTATTCCTTGGCTAATGATAGCATCCCATATGTATTCTTCACCACGCTGTATTTTTTTTTAAGATTAGATTAGATTCCCTAAAATGTGGAAACCGACCCTTTGGCCCAACCAGTCCACACCGACCCTCCAAAGAGTAACCCACCCAGATCCAACCCCCTCTGACTAATTGACCTAACACTATGGGGCAACATAGCATGGCCAATTCACCTGACCTGTGCATCTTTGGACTGTGGGAGGAAACCTCAGCACCCGGAGGAAATCCACACAGACACAGGGAGAATGTGCAAACTCCACACAGTAGTAGCAGTGCTAACCATTGAGCCACCATGCCACCCTATACCTGAGCTGACACCTAAACAAGGTCCCTTTGCTCCTTAATACTCCAAACAGGCCTACCATTCATTACAAATACCCTTCCCTTATTAGGCCTCCCAAAATGGATCACCTCACACTTATCAGGATTAAATTCCATCAGCCTTTGTTCTGCTCAATTTATCAGCTGATCAATAATCAGACTGTAGCCTGAGACTATTCCCCTCACTAACACCACCAATTCGCGTAATCTGCAAACTTAAATCATACCTTCTGCATTCATACCCAAGTCATTAACGTGCAAGTCATTAATATTTCTTGGTGGTAGAATGTTAATACAAACCACATCCTCACTTAATACAGCTACATCAAAAGGTTGCATGTTGATGCATTTTAAATTGTAAAGTTTGGTGATTATTTTCAGCTTTTAAAACGTGGAGGTGCTTTAGTAGACAATTCATGTTTGCTATATCTCACCAAACAAAACTGCTCTCCTAAAAACAACAATCTAAAAGGGCTGCTAGAATACTTTCCAACAGAACTCTGCATAACAGAATGCCTAATAAAATTTGCCATTGGTATTGGGCAAAAAGAAATTCTGGATGTAGGTTTGCTCGCTGAGCTGGGAGGTTCATTTCCAGACATTTCATCACCCTATTACGTAACATCTTCAGTGGACCTCAGGTGACACAGTGCTTTCTATTTGTATGTTTGGGTTTCTTCGGGTTGGTGATGACATTTCCTGCTGTGATGACATTTCCTGCTGTGATGACATTTCCTGTTCTTTTTCTCAGGGGGTGGTAGACAGGTCTAACTCGATGTATTTGTTGATAGAGTTCCGGTAAATTACAAAATACCTTGCAAGAATTGTAACAAACACTGCATTGGACAAACAGGCAGAAAATTAGCCACCAGGATACATGAACACCAATTAGCCACAAAACGACATGACCCTCTCTCACTAGTATCCTTACATACAGATAAGGAAGGACATTACTTCAACTGGGACAACACACCCATCCTAGGACAAGCCAAGCAGAGACACGCACGAGAATTTCTAGAAGCATGGCATTCCAACCGGAACTCTATCAACAAACACAGAGTTCGACCCCATGTACCACCCCCCCCCCCCCCCCCGAGGAAAAAAAGAACAGGAAATGACATCACTGCAGGAAGTGACACCAACTCAAAGAAACCCAAACATATACATAGAAAGCAGACTCATGTACACTGCTTCACCTGAGGCCCACTGAAGATGTTACCTAGCAGGTTGATGAAACGTCTGGAAATGAACCTCCCGGCTCAGCGAGCAAACCTACATCCAGAACCTAAACCTGAGCTACAAATGTTCTCAAAACTTGCTAAAAATTAAATTCCACAAAACAGGCAAACAGGCAAATTATATTAATTTGCTGAATATAAAACACTACAATTAAGACCTCTACACGATAACAGCCTCTGTACAATCGAGATGTAGCTTAATTCAAAATATCTAAATCAGAGCTAATAAATCCATTTTATTGAACAGATGAGAATTACATACCATAATTTTAATCCTGACAAAGCTAACAAAAATAAATTGCAACTTTCTGGTGAAAAGCAATTACAATGTCTTTACTTGAAAATATGTAGTTCCTTAATATTTGGACGAGAACAGGCTAACCTGCCTTCTTTATCTCTGGATTAAACCTTGCTTCAATGGATAACGAATAAACTTATTAAGTTTACCTGAAGGTATCTCTTTTCCCTGACAATATTTTACTTACAAAATTAAATTGCCATTGAGTAGACAATTATGTCACACAATAATGTCTGAATGTAATAATCGACAGTTTGTTGTCACAATCACTACTACAGAAAGTAACTGATTTGCATTAACTTTCAGAGTACCCAATGTAAGGCAGAGATGTCTAAACTACGGTTGTGGCCATGTTTCTATACCTGGTCTCAAACATCCGTTGACTCACTGACTTACACTAATAAAACCAGAAGCAGTGGTGAAACAAAACATGAAATAACTTGCACACCTTTGTCTAGTTTGGAATCAAATAACTGAATTAAAGGAATATTGAGTTAAGTGGCTTGGTGGGTAGAACCTTCACGTGAATTACATGGTCCCCAATTCAAGTCTCAGTCCACGGCTAGTGCACAAACCTCAAGGCACTGCTGTTTAGTACTACAACTTGCACTGCCTGACCTGCTGTCTTTTGGAGGAGACATTAAAATGAGAACATGCTTAGAGATCTGGTCATTGTTGTTGGTGGGAGTTTGCATTTCCCACATTTCAACCATATCTGTACTTCAAACATACTTCAATGGCTGTGAAGCACTTTGAGATTTCCAGCAGTTAAAGAAAGTGCTCTATACTTGCAAGACATTCTGTCTTACTCATTTCAAATGATCTCATTATTCTATTTTATAAGCACTAACCTCCTTGAGGTATCATTGGCATTCCTTAATTAAAATTACAGGAAAATTCTAGTTCTTTTCAATGCATAAAATAACTTTAAATTATCAGAGAAGGGTGCAATTGAATAGCTTCCAGCAGTAAGCTTTGTGAAATACGGATTGCCCAGTTTACCATCTGCTTTTGGTGAGATAACAGTGAGTACATGAGACTGGAGAAACCATTTCATATGAATTTCAATCCCACTGCAGGTGTCTGGTCTCCCTCTCAGTGTCTTGTCACAGTAATGCTCTTAGAGGAAAGCTAAACCTGCTCCCTTGCGATCATTCTAACTTAATATTTTAATGGTTGACCCACATGCCAAAGTATATTTAATTGCACGTGATATTTAAACGATGCATCAAAACCAAACAATCTAATTTTAAAAACTGTAAAGTTTTCTAACACTTCATCAACAAGTTCACAATATTATGTAAATCGTTTGTCCTGAATTGTATCAATCTTCATAGGAAGGTTCTTTTGATAAGTTACATTTGTACGTTATTCAGCTTTACAACACACTCTGGCAAAGGAGAGTTAGGCCACCTATCCAATGGACTCTGTCTGTCTGTCTCTGGTGTGACGTTTGCTAGGAGACACACAAAGATGCGGCCCAGCTCATATATCCCTTTGTCTTGAATTTCTTTCAGCAAAGCATCTGGTGTACGCTCCATACCTTTCTGAAAACAGATCAGTGGCGAGATGAATTACAGCATAGAAAGTGAGGATAGCAAGTTTCAATCATGTCCAGGACAGGAGTACTGGAAAAAATCTTAAAGATTGAAAAAGGTAGAACATTTAAGCCTTTTTAAATGCTAGCATTCCTGAAGAACTGGCCACATTCCCAAAACATACACCTCACTCAAATTTTTTTTTAAAAATGGGATTGAGTTTCAGGATGGGCAGAGATCATTTAGAAAGCGAATATGATGACACCATTTCTGACCCTGAAACCATGGAAAATTTTTTTAAAAGCGCATCAGTATGAAGCCCTGTTCCCTTCAATATATGACTACAACCACACAGTCAAGATCTCCATTCAAACTAACTTAAAAATTCCAAAGGAATCAATTTATCTTAAGTTTTCTGATAAAACATGTATTTCTTCCAGTTATCGTCATAATCAGAACAACCTGGGTCTAATTTATCTCCTTAAAAAGGTATAATGATTTCTTAACTCTCTTGTGCTGCAGTGGTAGTGTCCCTTCCCCTGGACCAGAGGCCTAGGTTCGTGTCCCACCTACCTCAAAGGTGTGTAATGGCAACTCTGAACAGGTTGATTAGAAAAATAGGCGTAATGATTTCTTTTGGCTGGAAAGGAAATTAGATCCTGCCTTCACTCTCTATTCTCTTAAAAACCATTCAAGTTACAGAAGGCTACTAATATTCATTGCATCCATCCTTTTTGAGGCTGAGAACATGTTGACCAATCCTATTTTTTAAACAAACTTATTTACAAACTTATTTAAACAAACAAACAAAATTTATTTCTAGTCGATTTTCATACTGAGTCCAACATCAAATCAATCTATAAACATCTTTGAACACAACCAATTGTTCTACTGCCTAACAACTTTCCCTTTTTAGTGATGAATGTTATAGACAAGGTCAAGAACATGATGGTTGTTGAGAATGGAAGCACTTAGAATATTGAGCATTGAAATCAGCTTCATGCTCTTGTCTGTTTTTCTAGCACAAACACGTTTTGCAAATCACAACATAGTTACATAATCCACGCCTACTACATCATTTCCATTTCCTGTATCCAACACAGTTGGCCTCAGACTCTGTTTAATGGTGATTCAGATAATTATAACTGGACTGTCCAACACATCAAACATGATTCCTGCAGCTAGCAGGCAGGGCAAACATCTATTCTATGCAACTGAGCCAAATTCAAATAAGTCACAGCAGTCCAGTTTCTGCCGGACATTTAAGAAAAAGAATATAAATAAAAACCGTAAGGTTTCTAACAAAACTGCAACACTGGCATAAATGTTTTGGGGATGTCCTGATGTTATTAAAGGAATGTAAGATTTTCTTTGTTAATATTCTGGGTGTAGTACATGCAGTGACATATTCTGTAAGCTCATGAGTTTCAAATCAACTGTAAAACAATAGATTCACCGGACACACATTCTACGCTAAATTACATCCAGCACAAGCACTGACATTTAGACCAAGCTAACTAAGACCATAAGGCTATGACAATTACAAAGCATTTATTAGCTATGAATATGTTTCCTAAGATCTTATTTCTGAAGGAATTGCATTCGTGCTGTTAATGCAGAATGTCAACCAAATTGCCAAAAATTGAAACAAATCACCATTTTGATGTTTTGAATAGGCCACATGTGGAATAGCATTGGTTTTACAGCCACCATTTTAACAGCCTGCCTTTCTCCAGTTTCAGAGTCAGTAAAACAGCAATGTCAGACTCAATTCTTTTTTAAAAAAAGGTCAAACATAGCTTTAAGTGCTCCCTCCAACTGTATTTCACACAGTTTATTTGAACATGAAAATTTCATACCGTATCTCTTCTTTTATGCAATTTCTACTAAGAATTATGTGGTGTATGAAAAATGACAAAAGATATTGTCTACAGTCCATTTTTGAGTTAAATAATAACAGAGAAGCTAAATAATTCATACACAAATTATTTACAATATCTGCAGATTTCAACAGTAAAATGAAGCTCTGGTATTTTACTCTGTAAGAAAGCCTGGTTTGCTCCAGAAAGCAATGGATTAAAGCCAGACCTAGACAATGGAAATGAGCAGCCAGACATTTTTTTTTTTAAAAACACACAGGAATCATTCTTCTAAAATTCTGTGAAATCAACTCTATTATCGAGGTTCACAACTGACTCTCGTTTCTGCATTACCTTGGATACTCTAATCGTTGCTGCATTGTAAACAGCTTTTGGTTCCCAAGTTCCTGAAGACAATGTGCCCATACAAATATAATCAGATTGAAAAGCAAAGACATAGAGCTCTGTGTTGCATCAACCAGAGATTGGAATTGCTGAGAATGTACAAGCTTTCTGAACTGCACAGGCTGCTTTAGAAATGCACTGATCCTGCACCGAAACACCACAGACATTGAACTCTAATACACAAAATTATGATGCTGAATTGCATCCTGATGCAGTGACAACTGAAGTAGTTTATAATCTGAGATTAACCACTCATCTATTCCACTCACTATTTTCCTTGAAAGCATTAAGTACAGGCTTACCACCATAATCTGTCACAGTACCCAAATCAGGTTAGGAAAGACAGGGAAAGCCAGCTACATTTTGAAAAGTTGGATTGCAAAGGCAGATGGAAAGCAATTTCTGTTTACCCAATTTAAGTAGCTCTTTAAAAGTGGGTCAATAAAGTAGCCACAGAAGATACATTGTGGTTGACAGTATTAACTTGCATCAGTTACTGATTCTGTCAAGGAAAATTGAGGTTAGTTAGCTGGTCTGTGCTTGTGAATCATTTTATGAATTAGCCCTAATAAAAGCCTGAGAGACCATATCACTTGGACAGACGTGGCAACAAGGAACAGGTGACAATAAACAAAACACCTGAGAGAATAGTCCTTCACATGTTAATGATTTCTTCCATCAACATCTTGCTTGCTGTCTGCCAAACAGCCGGAGATTAGAAAAAACAAGAACACATCAAACGGTCACCATGGTACACTGAAGATGATACAAGCCTAACAGAGCTGAAGAATCCTTTTCCCACATCTCACGCTCCAGTACCTCTTGCTACAAAGGCAGTAACTATTGTAATGCTGGCATCAGCATCTAAAGAAAGGATTAGATTATATTCAGATACAACAGAAGTCAACTACAGCACAGATGTTGGTTATGGTGATTTGGAGGCCAATCAGCTCAGTTCCAGGTCATCACTGTAAGCATTACTCAGGGTAGTGTCCTCGGCCAAAGAACCAGTTACTTCATCGGTGAGCCATCCTCCAATGACAAGGTCAGAATGGGAATACTCACCAATGATTACATACGATATACAGCTCATCAGATACTGAAAGAACCCATTCCCATTTGCAGCTAAACGTGGACAGCATTTCGACGGAGAAAGTATATAGAATATAAGCAGGTAGAGAAAGAGTTAAGATTTGAGTTTTGAGAAACGAGGTTCAGCTGAGCATAACTCATAAGAACTTACAGTGAACAGTGGGGTGCTGAAGGCAAAGGGTAAAGGGTTAACAAAGTGGAAAAGTATTCATTATGTACAGCCAGTTAATAATATTGGAAACATTCAGTATGTAAGGTCAGGTTAACAAGGTGAAAAGCATTCATTATGCAGTTAAGGTTAAGAACATTTATTGTGTAACAGCAGATGGCTTAATCTTTACTGTTGATGCTCGCTATTGCGACGGTCACCCAATCAATATGAATGTTACCTTATCTGGATGCTCCCTCCCTGTAAAATGAATTATATATTCATTTAGAAATTGCTGTTAGAGAGAAGACTGAGAACCCATGTCAATGTGCATATGGGTGATCATTCTCCCCAGATCTGCGTGGGTTTCCTCTGGGAGTTCCGGTTTCCTCCCAGAATCCAAAGATGTGCAGGTTAGGTGGATTAGCCCAAATTAAATTGTCCACAGTGAGAGGTACACAAGTAGGGGAATAGATCTGGGTGGGTTACTCTTCAGTGAGTCGGTGTGGACTTGTTGGGTCGAAGGGCCTGTTTCCACACTGTAGGGAATCTAATCTAATTCCAAAAACGTGTGTTCTTGCAAAAGAAGAAATTCCTCCACATCCAAGGATTTAGTCTGCTCTGGCTTCCTTATTGTGGGCCTGATGTATTTTTAGTGCATTAGTTAAAGCTACTGCACCTTTTGTAAATTTTCAGAAATTTTACATTTTGCCAGGCTCTACATAGATTTCCTCAGATTATATATCCTCAGAAATCTATATTTGCAGCTTGGAAGAAGTGCGGATGACTAGATTGTTAATAATATACATCAATTATTAAAACATTAATACAGCCTTCTAACTCTCAAACACTTTCCAACATCCACAAGTCAGGAATGCAACGGAATAATACCCATTTGTTTCGACGAGTGCAACTTCAGCAAGTAGTTCATCACTACCTTCGTCATTGGCCATCCACCACCACTGTGGTCTGTATTATCTGCGATATCTGCACTACAAGTTTAACAATTTCTTAAACTAAAATTCTGAGCTTCCTGTGCCTCAGAAGAGAATATCTGCCACGCTCCGACCTGCTGAATAACTCTTATGCAAAGTTTTACAGCCATGGGGAATGCTTTAAGGAAGGGATCCAGGCAGGAAATGAGGTTAAAGGTAACCACCCTGGTCAAAAAAAATGCTGCGCAAGAAATCTGCTAGGATGAAAGCAAGACTGCACTTGGATCTGAATAATGGAAGGCAAGACATGTCAAAACAACCAATGCCTACTTAGGGAGTTCTTTTATGCAGACAAATATCAATAGAGTTCATAGGGACAAAAAAAAAGCTCTTTTTGAAAAGTCGTTATTTTAGCAGTTTCCATAAACATGCTCGATCCAATGCATTCTTTAAGATCAGCATGCTATGCTCCACCAGACAAAAAAATGTCTCTCAGAATAAATACGTGCATGCTTCAGCTGTTCAAACATCCTCTGCCTGGGAAATTAGCGATTGATGCAAGCAGGTCAAACCCGTAGAGTACAGATTTTTTCTTTGAGGTCAAGAAGGTTGTACAGCTAAACTTGAAATCTATTTTCTGTAAACAGCAAAACTTGCATATTAAACAAATTAGGGTATAGACTCAACCAAGCATGGCACAAATTTGGGTATAAATTCATCTGCAAGGCTTTTCATTAAACTTGACGAAGAATGGATACACATATACGAATAAAATGATCACAGCAATAATTTCAAAATTCAATTGTGTCCCACTCAGTGGCTATTAAGATGCTTTATTGATGGTGAATTTACACAATTTACCTTCAGTAGCAAACGAGGAGATGGTGGGATAGTGTGAATTCCCCAACTTAATGTTCTGGGAGCATGGGTTCAAATCTTACCATAGCAGATCGTGAAATTTAAAATCACGAATAAGCCAACCAAGGAACAGCCATGAAACAACCCTCAATTGGTGTTACAAATCCATCTGGTTCACTGATGTCTTTTAAGAAAGGAAACCTGCTGTCCTTGCCTGGTCTGCCCTATTTGTGACTCCAGACCTATGTCGCTTCATTGAATAGAACTCCTACACTGTAGAAGCAGCCATTCAGCCCATCGAGTCCACACCAACCATCCAAACAACATCCCCTTCCAAACCCACCCTATACTTGTAACCCTGCATTTACCATGGCCAATCCACTAAACCTGCATGTCCCTGGACAAAATGGGCAATTTAGCATGGCCAACCCACCTAACCTGTACATCTTTGGACCGTGGGAGGAAACGCCCACAGACATGGGGAGAACATGCGAACTTCACATAGACAGTCACCCAAGGTGGAATCAAACCCACATGCCTGGCACTGAGAGGCAGCAGTGTTAACTACTGAGCCAACATGCTGCACTTGATTCTTAACTGCCCTCTGGCAATTAGTGATGGACAATAAATGCTGGCCTAGTCAGCAACATCCATCTCCGATGTATGAACTAGAAAAAACCAAAGCGAATGATTCTGCAAAAACTGAAGCAACCTACTGCTGTAAAGAAACCATTAAAATTTTACTGAGCTGGGATAGCTTGAAAGGCATACGTAAATGCTTCCTGACAGACGGCACTTCTTACAACCAGTTGGAGAATACTTAATCAGGTTGATGGATTTTCTCAAAAATCTAAATTTTCACCCTTTTGCTTTTAAACTCCTCCTCAAAACACTGACTCCAAGTAGGGATGAGCAATAAATGCTGGCCCAGCCAACATTGCTCACATCCCATGAACAGACATACAAACCCCACAATGTCTTTATTTTCCTGCACCCATCCCAGAACAACTTAGAAATATCAAATAATAGGTCTAGAGCTGGTGTAAATGGGAAGAGCATAGAAATAAGCTGGCTATGGGTAGGTCCTCTCCTCATTTATCTATGGCTGATGGTTTTCTGCTTTCACCTCAGTTGCTTGTGTAAAAGTTTCCTGTCACCAACACCAAAGATTAATATGACCATTATAAACAACTGCTGTCTGGAAAACTGGATTAGATCAGATTAGATTCCCCTACAGTGTGAACACAGGCCCTTCGGCCCAACCAGTCCACACCAACCCTCCGAAGAGTAACTCATCCAGACCCATTTCCCTCTGACTAATGCACCTAACACTAAGGGCAATTTAGCATGGCCAATTCACCTGACCGGCACATCTTTTGGACTATGGGAGGAAACCGGAGCAGACACGGGGAGAATGTGCAAACTCCACACAGACAGTCGTCTGAGGCTGGAAATGAACCTGGGACCCTGGTGCTTTGAGGCAGCAGTGCTAACCACTGAGCCACCCAGCCACCTCTGGTGTCAGAGGTTATGACCTGAAATTATTAAAGTCAATGTTGAGTCCAGAAGAGTGTGAAGTGCTGTCTCTCGAGCTTTATTGGAATAATATAGGACATCAGGGACAGCAATATCAGAGCAGCAGGTCTGTGTGGACTTGTTGGGCCGAAGGACCTGTTTCCACACTGAAAGTAATCTTAAAAAAAAATCAACCCAGTGAAGCAGAATTGAAACGACCAGGCAAGTAGAAGTTCAGGGTCACATTTTAGAGTGGAATAGACATGTTCCACAAAGTAGCAACCAAATTAGTGCTTGATCTCCCAAACACAGGAAAGATTGCATCATGAGCAATTTGAGTAATACAGTGTAACATCTTAAAGGTGGCATGAGTAATTTGTTGATTAATTTTTGAAAGGATTTGTGGTCCTGATTGTTGGGAAGTGGGAAAGTAAAAGACCAGGTCAGATGCAGCATACACCTTGTCTTTACCGCTTCCCCCTGTGATTGCATGAAAAGTGAAGGGGTGAATGAGGAGTGGACCAGGGTGTTGCCAAATAGAGGTTAAAAGGGAAAGGGAGGGATGGTGTGTTTGGCACGTAGTTTTAGGGTGTTTCAACATACACTGCTGGGAACATTTTCCATTATCTACCCACACTGAACATGGACGTGACTGAACATGCCAGAATCCTGAATGTACTAGGTGCTATTTTTATACTTTACAAAATAAATAAAGACGAAGAATGTACTGTTATAATCACGACAAGTGACTTGTTGTGGCAGCTTTTAAGCGATTAAAGCATTTGACATTTCCACATGCATTAGCTTTTTATGCAAGTTATTGTACTCAAAACATACGCCATGCAAAAGTGTGAATATTTGTGTCGTGTCACCCCAAATTATTTGCGCTAGTGATGGCTTATGCGTCTAGTAATTCACAAGACTGAGATAATTGTTAGTGATAAGCCAGAATAAATCAAAAGCAAGTAGTATTAATTGAAACAAAAGTAAAGTAATTCCACAGAAATGGGCACTGCAAGCCCGAGAGAGAGATAGGAGATGGGAGATTCTAGAAAATTGTGAACGAGTCACCTGGAAATACATGCATAGTGGATGAGAACAATTTTAGTTTTCTGTAAGATAACAGTGTTGGAACCTGTGAAGGGGTACGGCTGGGAAACAGTTACTTGGTAATCGTCTCGGATATCAATTCCAAAAACCAGCAATTCTCCTTGAACAACTCCTTCCTTCAGCAGCTTCGGAAAATACCATTCTTAGACTGACTAACTGACTTGCTGACATGTCTAGCATTGGTAGTCTCAATTCCAAATATAGTTTAGATTAGATTACTAGATTAGATTACTTACTTATCCAACAGGCTTTCAAAGAGACTGCAAACTATACATAAACCCTGGAACTATCACTTAACCTTAACTGGTCCTTGTGTTGTCACAACATACACACAATATGATTTGGAGATTGTTTCTTTCAACTGCTGCCAGTTTGCTCATGGGGAAAATGTAAAGTTTATTTTGGCTTTGCAAAGAATTGTGGAACCTCAAGGATCAGGAAATCAATCGACAATGCCTTTATCGACTTTGGTGAAGTTAGAAATTAAAAATACGTGGGCAAATCCTGTTTTTTTTTATAAAATCCAAATCAATAGGGTAGAAAGGAAACTTGAACATCTGCTGAGACTGAGGCTCAGTTTTGCATTATCACCCAACAACCTTTAATGGAATGGATTACAGACAGACAGTCGCCATTGTCTCTGGCAACACCTTTGACAGAGAAAAAAAGAAATTGGTTGGCAGACTTTCCTGTTTACCAGGTTAGGTCTGCTCATCATGAAGAAAGGTAAAACTGGGAAGATTTGATGATAGGTGCCAAGTACAATATTATGACTTTGCAACCAAGTAAAGTATTGGTTGGAAAATACCAAGGACATCTGGGGCAGTTATGGCAAAAGTTGGCGCTCTGGTGAATAAAACAGAAGCTTTATTCTTTCTTCAAAAACGTAAGCTTATAGTGAACATATCATTAACCAGCTCTGGACAACCTAATGGGGAGAGAGGTTCTTACAGTAAAAACAATTTTCTGAATTGTAAGTGATTGCTAAATTGCAGCAGCATCTTTTCCTGCACACTGTATTCTTGCAAAACTGCCTCCTCTGAACTTGACCAGGGCAGTCTCTACTGGTAAAGATGCACTTTCTAGTCAGAAAAGGTCATCATCTGGATTTTTCTGTAGGATTCTTCAGAGACACTTTAGCCAAGTGATGAGTTTCCATAAATGTCAGTCATCCAAATAATCAAACAGAACAACTCGGTGCCATCAACTGTTCAAGTCCACCTGAATTCCTGCATTCATCTATCACAGGGGAAATAAAAGAATAAGCTGCAAGACAGGAGCCAGTACCAGAATTTAGTGCAACTTGAATCTAAAACTCCCTGATAATTAGCTAACTAAAGTAGAAAATATATGACAAATACATGTTTTAGTCAAATAAACTGACTGGTTTTAATTTTGAGTGGCTAAACAGCCATGTTAAAAAGCATGTTTCTCTGTATTGCCCAACAACCTGTATTGATCTAGTACCTTTAACAAGATAAAATAAACAGAAAATAGGAGTAGGCTACTCATACCTTCAATCTGTTCTGCCATTCATTACCATGGCTGATTATCTAACTCAGTACTCTATTCCTGCTTTCTCTCCATATCATGAGATCCCTCAGCCCAAAGGTCCATATCTAACTCCTTCTTCAAAACATTCAATGTTTTTGCCTCAACTACTTCTGTGACAGAATTTCACAGACTCACTAGTCTGTGTGTGAAGAAATTTCTCCCCAAAGTCCTACAGCCTACCCCACATCTTTAATGTCAGAGTCATAGAAATGTACAGCATGGAAACAGACTCTTCGGTCCAACTCGTCCATGCCAACCAGAAATCCCAAATTAATCTAGTCCCATATCACTCTAAACCCTTCCTATTCATATAAGACCAGAAGACCATAAAAAATAGGAATGGAAGTATATAGCCATCCAGATGCCTTTTAAATCCTGTAATTGTACCAGCCTCCACCACTTCCTCTGGCATCTCATTCCATACATACACCACCTTCAAAAGTTGCCCCTTAGGTCCATTTTAAATTTTTCCCCTCTCATCCTAAACCAATGCCCTCTAGTTCTGGACTCCCCAACTCAAGGGAAAAGACCTTGTGTATTTACTCTAACCATGCCCCAATGATTTTATAAGCCTCTATAAGGTTACTCAGCCTCTGACACTCAAGGGAAAACAGCCCCAACCTATTCAGCCTCTCCCTATTGCTCAAATCCTCCTACCCTGGCAATATTCTTGTAAATTTTTTCTGAACTCTTTCAGGTTTCACAACACCCTTTTAGTAGGAGGGAGACCAGTATTACACAAAATATTCCAAAAGTGGGCTAATCAATGTTCGGTATAGCCTCAACATGACCTCCCAACACCTATTCTCAACGCTCTGTCCAATAAAGGAAAGCATATCAAATGCCCTCTTCACTATCCTATCTACCTGCAACTCCACTTTCAAGGAACTATGAACCTGCACTCCAAGGTCTCTTTGTTCAGCAACACTCCCCAGGACCTTACCATTAAGTGTATAAGTCCTGCTCTGATTTGCCTTTCCAAACTGCAGCACCTCACATTTACCTAAATTAAACTCCACCTGCCATTGTCAGCCCATAGGCCCATCTGATCAAGATCCCGTTGTACTTTGAGGTCTTCTGGGCAGTCCAACACCTCCAATTTTGATGCCATTTGTAAACTAACCATACCTCCCGTGTTCACATCCAAATCATTTATACAAATGACAAAAAGCCATAGACCCAGCACCGATCCTTGTGACACACCACTGATCACAGGCCTCCAGTCTGAAAAGCAACCCTCCACCACTACCATCTGTCTTCTACCTTCAAATCAGTTCTGTATCTAAATGGCTAGTTCTTCCTGTATTCCATGAGATCTAACCTTGCTAACCAGTGTTCCATGAAGAACCTTGTCGAATGCCTTACTGAAGTCCATATAGATCACATCCACTGCTCTGACCTAATCAATTCTTTTCATCACTTCTTCAAAAAACTCAATCAAGTTAGTGAGACATGATTTCCCACGCACAAAGCCATGTTGACTATCCCTAATCAGTCCTTGCCTTTGCAAATGCATGTACATCCTGTCCCTCAGGATTCCCTCCAACAACTTGCCCACCACCGATGTCAGGCTCACCAGTCTATAATTCCCTGGCTTTTCCTTACCACCTTTCTTAAATAGCGGCACCACGTTAGCCAACCTCCAGTCTTCCGGCACCTCACTTGCGAGTATCGATGATATAAGTATCTCAGCAAGGGGCCCAGCAATCACTTCCCTAGCTTCACACAGAGTTCTAGGGCACACCTGATTAAGTCCTGGAGATTTATCCACCTTTATGCGTTTTAAGACATTAGACCTCCACTGTAATGTGGACATTTTTCAAGATGTCACCATCTGTTTCCCCATATTCTATATCTTCTAAGTCCCTCTCCACAGCAAACACGGATACAAAATATACCTTACGTATCTCCCCCATCTCCTCTGGTTCCACACACAGGCTGCCTTGCTGATCTTTGAGGGGTCTTATTCACTCCCTAGTTACCCTTTTGTTCTTAATGCATTTGTAAAGATCCCTTGATTCTCCTTAACCGTAGTTGCCAAAGCTATCTCACGTCTCCCTTTTGCCCTTCTGATTTCCTTCTTAAGTATACTTCTACTGCCTTTATACTCTAAGGATTCACTCGATCTCTCCTGGCTAGAGTTTATATATGCTTCCTTCTCTTTCTTAACCAAAACCTTAATTTCTCTAGTCATCCAGCATTCCCTATACCTACCAGCCTTTCCTTTCACCCTAACAGGAATATACTGTGTGGGCTCTTGTTAGCTCATTTTGGAAGGCTTCCCATTTTCCTGCCATGCCTTTACCTGCAAGCATCTGCTCCCAATCAACTTTTGAAAGGTCTTGCCTCATACCATCAAAATTGGCCTTCCTCCAATTTAGAACTTCAGCTTTTAGATCCAGTCTATCCTTTTCCATCAGTATTTTAAAACCAATAGGGTTATGGTCACTGACCCCAAGTGCTCCCCCACTACACCTCAGTCACCTGCCCTGCCTGATTTCCCAAGAGTAGGTCAAGTTTTGCACCTTCTTGATATGTGGAACTTGTTCAAGGGGCAACTATTGAGTGTCCTTGATAATTATGTGCCTGTCAGGCAGGTAGGAAAGGGTCGTGCGAGGGAGCCGTGGTTTAATAAGGAATTGGAATCCCTTGTTAAATGGAAGAGGGCGGCCTATCTCAAGATGAGACGTGAAGGTTCAATTGGGGCGATTGAGAGTTATAGGGTAGCCAGGAAGGTCCTGAAGAGAGAGCTAAAAGCAGCAAGGAGGGGACATGAAAGGTCCTTAGTAGATAGGATTAGGGAAAACCCTAAGGCTTTCTATAGGTATGTTAGGAATAAAAGAATGACTAGGGTAGGAATAGGTCCAGTCAAGGATAGTAGGGGGAAGTTGCGTGTGGAGGCGGAAGAGATTGGGGAGACACTGAATGAATACTTTTCTTCAGTATTCACTCAGGAACAGGGCATTGTTGTCGATGAGAATACTGAGGCACAAATAAGTAGAATGGATGGCTTTGAGGTATGTAGAGAAGAGGTGTTGGAAATCCTGGAAAAGGTGAAAATAGATAAGTCCCCTGGGCCTGATGGCATTTATCCTAGGATTCTCTGGGAAGCAAGGGAGGAGATTGCAGAGCCATTGGCCTTGATTTTTATGTCCTCTTTGTCTACAGGAGTAGTCCCAGAAGACTGGAGGATAGCAAATGTGGTTCCCTTGTTCAAAAAGGGGAGTAGGGATAGCCCTAGTAACTATAGGCCGGTGAGTCTCACTTCTGTTGTGGGCAAAGTCTTAGAGAGAATTGTAAGGGATAGGATTTATGCACATCTAGATAGGAATAATGTGATCAAGGATAGTCAGCATGGTTTTGTGAAGGGCAAGTCGTGCCTCACAAACCTTATTGAATTCTTTGAAAAGGTGACGAAGGAGGTTGATGAGGGGAAAGCGGTAGATGTGGTATATATGGATTTTAGTAAGGCGTTTGATAAGGTTCCCCATGGTAGGCTACTGCAGAAAATACGGAGATATGGCATTGAGGGTGAGTTGGAGGTTTGGATTAGGAATTGGCTGGATGGAAGAAGACAGAGGGTAGTAGTTGATGGCAAAGTTTCTTCATGGAGTGCCGTCACTAGCGGTGTTCCGCAAGGATCTGTTTTGGGACCATTGCTGTTTGTCATTTTTATAAATGACCTGGAAGAGGGGTTAGAAGGTTGGGTGAGCAAGTTTGCGGATGACACGAAAGTCGGAGGAGTTGTTGACAGTGAGGAAGCATGTGGCAGGTTACAGCAGGATATAGAGAAGCTGCAGAGCTGGGCAGAAAGGTGGCAGATGGAATTCAATGTAGCTAAGTGCGAGGTGATTCACTTTGGGAAGAATAACAAAAAGATGGGGTACTGGGCTAATGGTCGGATACTTGGTAGTGTGGATGAGCAGAGGGATCTTGGTGTCCATGTACACAGATCTCTGAAAGTTGCCACCCAGGTAAATAGTGCGGTGAGGAAGGCATATGGCGTACTGGCTTTTATTGGTAGAGGAATTGAGTTCCGGAGTCCTGAGGTCATGATGCAGTTGTATAAGACTCTGGTACGGCCGCATCTGGAATATTGTGTGCAGTTTTGGTCGCCATACTATAGGAAGGATGTGGAGGCATTGGAACGGGTGCAGAGGAGGTTTACCAGGATGTTGCCTGGTATGGAAGGAAAATCGTATGAGGAAAGACTGAGGCACTTGGGGCTGTTTTCACTAGAGAAAAGAAGGTTTAGGGGTGACTTGATTGAGGTGTACAAGATGATTAGGGGGTTAGATAGGGTCGACAGTATGAACCTTTTCCCGCGTATTGAGTCGGGTATTACAAGGGGGCATAGCTTTAAATTAAGGGGGGGTAGATATAGGACTGATGTTAGGGGTAGGTTCTTCACTCAGCGAGTCGTTGGTTCATGGAATGCCCTGCCAGTAACAGTGGTGGACTCTCCCTCTTTATGGGCATTTAAGAGGGCATTGGATAGGTATATGGAGGATAGTGGGTTAGTGTAGTTTAGGTGGGCTTGGATCGGCGCAACATCGAGGGCCCAAGGGCCTGTACTGCGCTGTATTCTTCTATGTTCTATGTTCTTCTCTATAGTAGGTACATCCACATACTGAAATCAGAACATTTTCTTGTACACAATTAAATTTCTCAACATCGAAACCCTTAACACTATGGCAATTCAGTCTATGTATGGAAAGTTAAAATCCCCTACTATAACTACTTTATTATTCTTGCAGATAACTGAAATCTCCTTACAAATTTATTTCTCAATTTTCCACTCACTATTGCAGATGAGCAGGGGAAATATATAATAAAATCCCAATAAGGTGATCACCCCTTTCTTATTTCTCAGTTCCACCCAAATATCTCCCCTGGATGTATTCCCAGGAATATCTTAAGTACAGCCATAATGCTATCCCTTATCAAAAACGCTACTCCACCTCCTCTCTTGCCAGTTTCTGTCCTTCCAAAAGCATTTGTATCCTGGAACATTAATCTGCCAGTCCTGCCCATCCCTGAGGCACATCTCTGTAATTGCTAGGATATCCCAGTCCCATGTTCCTAACCATGCCCCAAGTTCATCGGCCTTCCCTGTTAGGCTTCGTGCATTGAAATAAACCCAGTTTGATTTATCAGTCCTACCTCGTTCTCTGCTTTGTTCCTGCCTGCCCTGACTGTTTGACGAGATCCTTTTTCCAACTGTACCAGTCTCTGATTGATCTCTTTCCTCACTCTCCCTGGGTCCCATCCCCCCACTGTACTACTTTAAATCCTCCTGAGCAGCTCTAGCAAATTTCCCTGCCAGTATATTCGTCCCCTTCCAATGTAGGTGCAATCCATCCTTCTTGTACAGGTCACTTCTGCCCCTGAAGAGATTCCAATGATCCAAAAATGTGAATTCTTCTCCCATACACCAGCTCCTCAGTCATGTATTCATCGGCTCTATCCTCCTAATTCTCACCCTCACTAACTCAGTATCTGGAATACTCCCGGTGCTACTACTCTCGTGGACCTCCTTTTTAAATTCCTGCCTAACTTTCTACATTCTCCCTTCAGAATCTCATCCTCTTCCCTTCCTATGTCATTGATTCCAATGTCCTTCCAATCTCCTCTGGTCCCTCTCCCCTTTGAGAACATTCTGCACCCTCTCTGAGATATCCTTGATCCTGGCACCAGGGAGGCAACACACCATTCTGATTTTTCGCTGCTGACTGCAGAACCATCTGTCTGTGCCTCTGACTAGACAGTACCCTATCACAATCGATCGCTTGGAACCTAACATATCCCTCATTACATTAGAGTCTGTCTCGGTACCAGAAACTTGGTTGTTTGTGCTACATTCCCCTGAAAGTCCATCACTCCCTACATTTTCCAAAACAGCATACGTGTTTGAGATGGGGATAGCCACAGAAGACTCCTGCACTACCTGCCTACTTCTCCTAACTTTCCCGGAGTTAACCCATCTAGCTGACTGTAACTGTGGCTTTTCTCCCTTCCTGTAACTGCCACCCATCACATCCCTAGCTCCTGTACATTCCTCATTGCCTCCAACTGCTGCTCCAACTTCCTGCAGACGTGTTACTGCTGATTTTGGATTCCCCTATCATTGGGAAATCCTTCCTGCATTGCATTTGCCAGGTTCCTGAGAGATGCACCTGAAGTTTTCTAGTCAATATAGTCTTAACCAATCCAGTCTTTTTAAATATATCAGTCCTGCCTTCCTGCGCTAGAGTCTGGTAAACCTTCTTTGGACCCTCCCCCCCCCCACCACCATTGGCAGAACATCCTTCCTCAGATAAGGGGACCAAAACTGCACACAACACTTCAGGAGCGGTCTCACCAAGGCCTTGTATAATTGCAGCAAGACATCCTTTCACTTGTACTCAAATTCACTTACCATGAAAGCTGACATACCATTTGCCGCCTTCACCACTGCTGCCCCTGATCACTTAAATCATCCAAAGACTTTTCGGAGGAGTATTAATAGTTGGTTGGAGTTGGTGGTGATAACAGCATGCTGCCCTCACCGTACATGTTTTCAGATTATGTCATTAAGCACACTGTACAAATGTGAAACAGCAAAAGCCAAGATAGGATCACAGGCAAGGATGCAGATGATTCTTTAGCTACAGTTGGACAGATATGAAAGAAACTGGAAACTCATCTGGCTGGTCAACATAGAGAGCTGTGAAACAGCATGGTGTAATCAACCTTATCGAAAGCTGTAATTTAGACAGATCCAGAGGACAAAAAAAGGGACAGTTTACCTGCCATTCATGAATTTGAAAAACCCATTTCACTACTGTGGCAAAAATGGAAAAACCGACTGAAGGGATTCCGACTTGCAGTTTCAGGAAAGATTGGTATTTGCGAGGTAACATTGGTTCAAAACTGGTGAAAATTGGAGATGGAGCAATAGCTTTCAAAGTCAAAGAGATCAAAAGGGCTTTTGAAAAGATGTTGGGTTGGAAAAGGACAGCGTTGAAAATGAACAACAAGAAGCCTGCAGATGGAAGGAACGCAGTGTATCGGCGATGTTTGTGTTCAACTGATTCGTATTGTAATTAAAGACACCCTGCAATTTTGTAATACATTGAAGAAAGGTCAACGAAAGGTTAGAGTTTTGTCGACAAAATGTTTCAACTTAATTATTGCACAGAATCACTGACCATGTCAAAGCCTTCTATTGACATAGCTTCTGTATAGTAGCACATTATCCCAAATTTCACAGTACATTTTTAGTCAGTAAATCACAAGTGTTCATTGAACAGTGACTAGCAATAAGAACGCCAGAAGATTAGGATGTAGCGCAATAAGGTTCATTCATAAACACCATGACAAAACATCAAGTGTTAAAACATGAATGAAGCCTTTTTGAGTCTTCAACATTAAATCATAAAATAGCGCACTACAGTGGCGATTTAGTAGGACAGCACAGTAGCTAAGTGGTTAGCTGAATTACCTCAATTGATCCAGGTTCGATTCCAGCCTCAGGCGACTGTGTGAAGCTTGCACATTTTCCCAGTGTCTGCGTGAGATTCCTCCGGGTGCTCTGGTTTCCTCCCACAGTACAAAGATGTGCAGGTTAGGTGGATTGGCCATGCTAAATTGCCCATAGCATCCGCGGATGTGCAGGCTAGGGGTGGGTCTTTGTGGGGTGCTCTCTGGCGAATTGGTGTGAACCTGCTTCTGTACTGCAGGGATTCTATGATTCTAGTCTTTCTCCCAAAGTAGTGAATTCCTGTGTTACCCCATTTATCTGGGAATTTGGGTAATGATACCATAAAAATGGGAAGAAAAGAACGTTGCTTGACTGGAATTCACACATAGGTACTAATAACTATGGCAAACTGAAAAGTATTCGAGAGCATAAGCCATTCCTGACGTAGGGGTTATGCCCGAAACGTCGATTCTCCTGCTCCTCTGACACTGCCTGACTTGCTGTGCTTTTCCAGCACCACACCCTCGACTCTGATTTCCAGCATCTGCAGTCTTCACTTTCTCCAAACTGAGAAGTATCAAGCACCAAATGAGGTTCCAAGAGAAAAATGAGAGAAGATTTTTGGTACAGACAGTTCTTTGTTCCAACAAAACTTAACCCCATCACTTGAGTGCACCTCTACGAGTTTTCCTGCTTCACACAGGTTCCTGTAAAACTTTGTTAACTTGCAGTAAGGTGGAAACGGTGAAAACCGGAACATCTAAACTATTCTCAGGCTAGCAGAATTTATTTTATAAAAGCAACAAATCCGACATCCTACCCATGGGGCAGATAGGATATTCAGCTCCCAGTCCAATGAATGACGCGAGTAAGATTAGGGCCAGTGAAGGACAGGAGTGGGAAATTGTACTTGGAGTCTTCTTCCTGAAGAAGGGCTTATGCCCGAAACGTCGATTCTCCTGCTGCTTGGATGCTGCCTAACCTGCTGCGCTTTTCCAGCAACACATTTTTCAGGTCTGGTAGTGTGTAAAGTGTTGGAAAGGATTATAAGAGATAGGATTTATAATCATTGAGAAAGGAATAATTTGATTAGAGATAGTCAACATAGATTTGTGAAGGGTAGGTCATGCCTCACCAGCCTTACGGAGTTCTTTGAGAAGGTGACCAAACAGGTGGATGAGGGTAAAGCGGTTGATGTGGTGTATATGGACTTCAGTCAAGCATTTGATAAGGTTCCCCACAGTAGGCCATTGCAGAAAATACAGAGGCATGGGATTGAGCGTGATTTACCAGTCTGGATCAGAAACTGGCTAGATGAAAGAAGACAGCGGTTGGTGAAAGATGGGAAATGTTCATCCTGGAGTTCAGTTACAAGCTGTACCACAAGGATCTGTTTTGGGGCCACTGCTGTTTGATGAGAGCGTAGAAGGATGTGTTAGTACATTTGTGGAGTTGTGGACAGTGCAGAACAATGTTGCAGTATACAGAGGGACATAGATAAGCTGCAGAGCTGGGCTGAGAGGTGTCAAATGGAGTTTAATGTGGAAAAGTGTGAGGTGATTCAGTTTGGAAGGAGTAAGAGGAATAAAGAGTACTGGGCTAATGGTAAGATTCTTGGTAGTGTGATGAGCAGAGAGATCTTGGTGTCCAGATCCAGATGCATAGATCTCTGAAAGTTGCCACCCAGGTTAATACAGTTGTTAAGAAAGTATACGTGTGTTAGCTTTTATTGGTAGAGGGATTGAGCTTCGGAACCACGAGGCCATGTTGCAACTATAAAAAACTCTGGTACGGCCGCATTTGGAGTATGGCGTACAGTTCTTGTTGCCGCATTACAGGAAGGATGTGAAAGCATTGGAAAGGGTGCAGAGGAGACTTACCAGGACATTGCCTGGTACAGAGGGAAGGTCTTATGAGGAAAGGCTGAGGGACTTCAGGCTGTTTCATTAGAGAGAAGAAGGTTGAGAGGTGACTTAATAGAGACATACAAGATGATCAGTGTATTAGATAGGGTGGACATTGTTAGCCTTTTCCCTTGGATGGCGATGGCTAGCACGAGGGGACATAGCTTTAACTTGAGGAGTCATAGTCACAGGACAGACGTCAGAGTTGGGTTCTTTACTCAGAGTAGTAAGGGCGTGGATCGCCCTGCCTGCAATAGTAGAGTCGGCAACTTTAAGGGTGTTTACTTGGTTATTGGATAAACATATGGATGATAATCAAATAGCGTAGGTTAGATGGGTTTCAGATTGGGTTCACATCAAAGGGCGAAGGGCCTGCACTGCACTGTAATGTTCCATTGCAAGGTTAAATCTGAGGCAGAAGACGACAGTAAGTATGCTAATCACAGGACAATATTCAGTCACTTTTACCAACTACTTCCAGTCACCATGTGGAGATCTCAACCAGTGGAGATCTCAACCAAAGGAGATCGCAACACTGATGGGTCAACTGAACTGCCCCAAATGTGGCTTAATGTTACGGGTGCTTGATACTAATAGCCAGCTTCCTCAAATTCACTGCGCCACTTTAAATATGTTCAAGCCTGTGAAATGCAATCGCCAAAATAAATTTATAAAAAGCTATGAGCACAGTTTTACAAGCCATGATACTTAAACATTCAAAAGGGAATGTAATAATTTTTTACCTTTGAATATTTATTATTTTCTTTACGTAATACTAAACCTGAAAGACAAATTAATACAGGCATATCTGCTGTTCCTGTTTTTAAGGTGATCAATGAATTGACTTGCATTTATTGTCATGTGTACCCAAACACAGTGAAAAGCTTTGTCAATGCCCAGTCTTCAATAATTTCTCAGTATTTCAAACATTAAAATAATGATTTTCCCTGCTCCAACCTTCTGCCCTTTCAGCCAGAAAATCTAAATTCTCCTTATTGGGGTAAGGTTACTCAGCCAACTGACCATTACTCACATTACGTTCAGCTCTCTGACACAAGGTCTCATTACAGGCAACACAATAACACACATTAAGATGCTAGCTTTCAAAGACCACTCACAAAAGAAATTTTACATGCACAAGGGAACAAGAGTTAAATCTTTTATTGTATTTTATTTACCATACATTTTCTTTTGTCCAGCTCTAGCAATGATATACTACTGGGCTTTTCACTTGTCTGCAGCACTGGTTTCAAAACAAAGATACATGGACCTTGGCTAGGAGGTGGGTAGTGTCCTTGCCCTCAGGCAAGGAGCTCCAAGTTCAAGTCACACCCCAGGACGTGATTGCCAAGGAAGGCGTGTTCATAATGTGGTCAAACAGGTTGTGCATCAACCTGCAAATCCCTCCAACACATGACAACAGGAAAGATTTCAGTTGTCAGATCTATGAAGGAGCCTCTGGCATCACTATCCATAGCTCCAGACAACATGTACTGAAAGGTACAGGTTGCTACATCAGCTTCACGACCTGAGTGAATGACTGTTAACAAATGTTTATGTTTAAAGTTATCAGCACATTATTTCTGAAATAGTATCCCAAGATTCTGTTACGCCAGACTTTTTCTGCAGCCTGCTTTAAGAAGTTGATTGGTACTCCGTCAACTTCTGTTTGGGTTTACTTGTATGTGTCAAAGGATCTTGGAGGAATCTCAATGTTCATAAGGACCCAAAACATTGGAGCTTGGAAACCATTAATTTAGCAAGAACACTTAACTGATCAGATTTCAGGAAAAACTTGTGCGCAGTTCTGGTCGCCCAGTTGCAGGAGGGATGTGGAAGCCTTGGGGGGTTGTAGGGGAGGTTTGCCGGGAAGTCGCCTAGTCTGGAGGAAAGGTCTTATGAGGAAAGACTGAGGGATATGGGTCTGTTCTCATTGAAGAGAAGGCGGCTGGGAGGGGATTTAATAGTGACATACAAGATGATCAGGAGATTGGAAAGGGTGGATGGTGAGTCTTTTTCCTAGCATAATGATGTTGGCTTGTACGGGGGAGGGGGGGGGGGGGGGTAGCTGCAAATTGTGTGTTGATAGACTTAAGACAAATGTCAGAGGTAGGTTCTTTACTCAGAGTATTGCCCTGTCTGCCAATGTAGTTAACTCAGCCACATTAGGGACATTCGTTGGATGTGCACATGGATGATGATGAGATAGTGAAGGGGGATGGGCTTAGATTAGTTCACAGGTCGGTGCAAGGCCAACAGGCCTGCTCTGCGCTGTATTGTTTCATGTTCTATGTTCAGAAAGTCCCAGGATAGATTTGCCTCACTCCCACCAATATCTATCCAAAGCTGGGTGATGTCAGTTGCGGCCGCTAAGTAAGGGAGGAAAAAACATCACGGCAGTTCCCAGACTGGATTGAAATCAAACTATCTTTGGTTGGAACTCCAAGTATATCGGCATGAGCAAGCTTGAATCCTGTGCTCTGAGCTACGATAAGCAGTTCTCATTTTTAGGGCTCACAGGTGAAGGACAATCTTTTAGCAGTCTGCTGAAGCACAAGGGTCTCCAGAAGAACTTACCCAAGTAGTGTGTTCAGAAAACAGCATGCAAGACAATGGGCCGTGCTCTGACAGACCCCTTAGTGACCAACCCAACACTGTTGCACCTTCATAGAATCAGAGATAGAATGCCCAAAGTGAAAAAGCAAAGATTAGTTGTGAAAAAGAGGAACATGATGGTCAGTAACTACTAATCAAAAAGAGGACGTAGAAAAGAAACAGTAGAACACAGAGCTTAGTGCATGTGAGGAAGGTATTATCACGGAAATCTCAAAGTGAACCTATTGAATTATAACTGTACGTCACTTCTGAAAACCCAGACTTCTTTGGCATCACAAATGCTGTGTTGTCTCTCCCTTTTCTCCCCCTCATTTTGGAGCTCAGATAAAAGCGGCCTATGGTGCACTGATGACTTGCCTAAGCTCACAAATCTGCGTCTTTGGTCGATGACAATAAAAGCGCACACAACAGCTGCCCGAGATTCTGCAGCACGGAACTCCTTTAACAACAGCAATAAAGATGAGACAGAACTGCACAACAGGCTGAAATAGCATCCCCCCAAAGCTTTCAGCACAGTACTAAGAAATTAATGAACGGCAGAAATCGCCCTGAAGGTCGAACCCTTCAATAAGAGCAAATCTCCTGGCAATGAGGAACATTCATCTCTTACAGCTGCTGAAAAAAAAAATCAATTCCTGGGTAAGGACAGAATTCAGACAACTCCAGTGTCTCTAACATGAAGGGCATAATCAAATCACTAATAAGTTTCATTCTGGTATCAAAAGCCCTCAAATCAAGTTCAGTAATTAGAACAGGGCTCCATGAAACAGAATGAGATGCAAGTATCTGGTTTGGATCCAACACAGTAATGGATCACAGATTTGGAACCCCAACACTGTCAATACTCTCACTATCAAATATTTCTCTCACCACTCCCAGCTAGCCTTTATGCCAGCACGGTATCTGATTTGGAACAAATAAGAGCATATTGCTTAGAGTGGATGAGACATTCTGACCAGACGAACAGACAAAAATGCTGAGTGTGTAATCTAATTATCAGTGAGAAAGTGCCCAGACAAGCATAATCCAGACTCAGGAGTGTGTGTGACTACATTGGCATATTTCTAAAGAAAATTCACAGGATCTAAAAACCGTGGGAACTCTTTCTTCCTTCAATCTCCCCTTGCTCATAAACCGCAGAGACTTTGTAAGCCCTAGCCTGAATCAGAATCAGTTCTTGATTAATTTTGCTCTCTCTCCTACCCTTTTCACCTTGGGAATGTCTTGTACTACCCTCCTCTACGATGTGTAACAGCTCAAATCCTATTTCAAAAAATGTCCAGGATCTAGTATATAAAAATGGAACATACAGCTGAGAAAAGTATATCCAACCCAGGATGTGCAAACGTACTGTACGGTTTCCAGATTTAATGCTGGAATGTGGGCAAACAGAACATTTAATTTACAAATTTGAATTTAACTAGTGTTACCTCAAATTTTGGAACATGCTTCATTGCAAACATGCTACAAAACATGTCCTAATTTATTTCCAATTCAGAATTTGCAGCCAATAATGCCAAGTTTAAATTACAGAGGAAGCTCGATTATCTGAAGGGCACGGGCAGGGAGTATTTGCTCTGTTAGCCGAATGCCAGATAACATAGCTAGCCAAGCATCAGGACCTTGCAATCTTGTTCGGATAATCCAAAATTCGGTTAATCGAATGCCAGATAATCAAAGTTCTTCTGTGCACAATACTGGTGTTTGTATGCATTTCCAGCACCATGTTAGACCAGTTGAAACAGCAACAAAAAAAAAGGCTTTTTTTTCCTGGATGGACTGCATAGAGAAATGTGTAGAATAGATGGAGTCAACAAGGTCTCCTCCAGTTCTCCCACCACTTTCCTAATGGCACGCATTCTACCAGACTACAGCTTCACATATTTTGTTACGCCCTGAGGTTGTACACAATTTACCATTCAGATGAGTGCCTGAATGGGCTAAACCACCAAGGTGCTCAAAGTAAGCATCCACAAGTCCAAACCTGTTCTCGTGGAAAAGTTACTGGACAGGGAAATCTCTCTTGTCGACCATTTCTTTTTCCTTAGCATCCACTTCTTTCCTTGGAAATATCTTTGGAATGTTGTAAGTGGAGGTTTAGCTCAGTTGGCTGGACAGCTGGTTTGCAACACAGAGTGACACCGACAGCATGGGTTCAATTCTCACACCGGCTCAGGTCACCATGAAGGCCCTGATTTCCAAGCCTCAGCCCTTGCCTGAGGTGCAGTGACCCTCAGGTCAAACCACCACCAGTCATCTCTTCCTAATGAGAGCACAGCCCGATGCTTCTGCAGGACAACTATGACTTTACCACTTTCTCAAAAGAGACTTCTTAGCTCCACGTGCCCTGGCAGAGGCAGAGATTCAACCCTAGCATACCAAATGCTCAAAATCCCAATCGATCACCAGGAACTTATTACCCTGACTCGCAATTTACTTCCATTGTGAAAAAAAGACAAGGTTAAATGCCAGCACTAGCCAGCTTCAAGATGGAAGACACAAAGTTGAAGAGGGCACATTTTAATTCTTAAGAATAAATGCGAGACACTACACAGCAGGGAGCTAGGGAAGAAAACAAAGGCAGGGGTTTCAGAGAAAAATGAATGATTGCAGAATCAGCAAAACTGCAACACACAAAGGTTGAAAGAGTGAGAGATGTTGATCATCATATATTGCTTTGAACAGCGTGCACATAAGGTACCAGAAGATATCTGACAAACAGTAGCAGGATTCAATATTTGTGCAAGACTTCACTGGACATGACTGAATTAAAAATAGATGAGATTAGAGCATGCTACTTGAGGTCAGAGGAGATAATTACGCCAATGTCAATAGATAATAGACTGAGTAAAATATATTTCTACAGCTCCCTCGAGTTAACCGGCAACCTTTAAAGTCATTCTTTACTACTGAGTCAAAAGTCTATTCAACTATATAAGCATCACTGCCAAGCTTAAACCTGCCCTGATAACACTCAGAAACCACAATTTCTGGTTGGTTAAAATCAGCGTTAATGCTGTGACTCGGAGGCTCTGGTCCTGGGATGATTTGCTGAGGTTGTCAGTCCTGGTCTCTTAACAGTAGGGTCTTAATGTAAACTTAAGTTTAGAAGGAAAGGCTCTAGATTTGGTAACATTATGAATAATCACATTTTTTGTCACCACAACCTGGTAACACATTAAGAAAGGAATTAGAATGTAATAAGAGGTTGGGGGAGTTCAGGGAGGAGAGAGAGAAACATACCCCAAAATGATTCAGCATCTTGAGAGGAAAGGAGGAGATCTGTATTCTCAGTTCTCCAGCTACAGTATTTGAGACAAATACTATTTATCACAATTTCCCATCAGCAGAGGCAGAATTAAAACAATGAATCAATAGTCCACTATTGATTCAGTTTCGAGCTCAAAATCTCTAATAATACACCATGCCACAACTCCCCACACTGAGCCAAACAAGGACTATCACCCAAGATAAAAAAACTCAGAAACCAAAGTGCAAGACACGAACGTCAATTTTTGAAATGTCATCAACAGTTCAGAGTCCATATTCCTGCTCAAAAGTGTTCTCCATTTAATTAGTAACGCAACCAGAGGTGATAAGAAGAGAGGTATAGAGTGACAAGGCTGAATGGACTGTTTAGAAATGTGATGGAAAGGATTCATGTGTAACATTCAAGAGGGATTTTATAAATATTCCTTTAACAGAATGCTCTGGGCTTTCAACCTCATGTGCGGACAGAAAAGCTTAACCACTTATTTATACTTTGCAAACCCAAGCATAAACACCATTTCATTTCCATTCACTCAATTGAGAACACAATGCTTTTTATTTCAGGACAAAACCAAAATTCATCGTTTATCTGCAATCCAGGGTTCTGACTGAGAAATTCCAGTACCAAACAAGCAGTGACTGACCTGAATGAGGACTGTCAGATATGTAATTTGCAACACAAATGCAAAAGCAACTATTAAAGAACACAAAAGTGTTTTTTAAAACCAAAATGTAAATTAATAATTACACCCATCAGCTAGTAAGATTGGAAATACACTGTCTCAAAGGTCTGCAAAGTTAAAAATCACAGGTTATAGTCCAACAGGTTAAAGGTCTGCAACATTTTGACATTTTTTAAAAAGGAAATCATTCATAGGATCCCCCCCCTTGGCTCCCCTTAAAGACAGAACTCTCTCTCCTTCTTCAATCCAGGACCATTCTCTTGTAAAGCCTCTGTTGAGGTTACAGGGACCTATTGTCACCAAGTGCACCCTCAATCTCACCAGCCTCAGCCTCCCCGTCCCCACTCCCCTCATGTACCCCGCCAGTCTCAGCCCCCCCGTCCCCACTCCCCTCAGCCTCCCCGTCCCCACTCCCCTCATGTACCCCGCCAGCCTCAGCCCCCCGTCCCCACTCCCCTCAGCCCCCCGTCCCCACTCCCCTCAGCCTCCCCGTCCCCACTCCCCTCAGCCTCCCCGTCCCCACTCCCCTCATGTACCCCACCAGCCTCAGCCCCCCGTCCCCACTCCCCTCATGTACCCCACCAGCCTCAGCCCCCCGTCCCCACTCCCCTCATGTACCCCACTCCCCTCAGCCCCCCGTCCCCACTCCCCTCATGTACCCCACTCCCCTCAGCCCCCCGTCCCCACTCCCCTCATGTACCCCACTCCCCTCAGCCCCCCGTCCCCACTCCCCTCATGTACCCCACTCCCCTCAGCCCCCCGTCCCCACTCCCCTCATGTACCCCACTCCCCTCAGCCCCCCGTCCCCACTCCCCTCATGTACCCCACTCCCCTCAGCCCCCCGTCCCCACTCCCCTCATGTACCCCACTCCCCTCAGCCCCCCGTCCCCACTCCCCTCATGTACCCCACTCCCCTCAGCCCCCTGTCCCCACTCCCCTCATGTACCCCACCAGCCTCAGCCCCCCATCCCCACTCCCCTCATGTACCCCACTCCCCTCAGCCCCCTGTCCCCACTCCCCTCATGTACCCCACCAGCCTCAGCCCCCCATCCCCACTCCCCTCATGTACCCCACTCCCCTCATGTACCCCACTCCCCTCATGTACCCCATCCCCACTCCCCTCAGCCCCCCATCCCCCCTGTCCCCACTCCCCTCATGTACCCCACTCCCCTCAGCCCCCCATCCCCACTCCCCTCATGTACCCCACTCCCCTCAGCCCCCCCGTCCCCACTCCCCTCATGTACCCCATCCCCACTCCCCTCAGCCCCCCATCCCCCCTGTCCCCACTCCCCTCATGTACCCCACTCCCCTCAGCCCCCCGTCCCCACTCCCCTCATGTACCCCATCCCCACTCCCCTCAGCCCCCCATCCCCCCTGTCCCCACTCCCCTCATGTACCCCACTCCCCTCATGTACCCCATCCCCACTCCCCTCAGCCCCCCATCCCCCCTGTCCCCACTCCCCTCATGTACCCCACTCCCCTCAGCCCCCCATCCCCACTCCCCTCATGTACCCCACTCCCCTCAGCCCCCCGTCCCCACTCCCCTCATGTACCCCATCCCCACTCCCCTCAGCCCCCCATCCCCCCTGTCCCCACTCCCCTCATGTACCCCACTCCCCTCAGCCCCCCGTCCCCACTCCCCTCATGTACCCCACCAGCCTCAGCCCCCCCGTCCCCACTCCCCTCATGTACCCCACCAGCCTCAGCCCCCCGTCCCCACTCCCCTCATGTACCCCACTCCCCTCAGCCCCCCATCCCCACTCCCCTCAGCCCCCCATCCCCACTCCCCTCATGTACCCCACTCCCCTCATGTACCCCACTCCCCTCATGTACCCCACTCCCCTCATGTACCCCACTCCCCTCATGTACCCCACTCCCCTCAGCCCCCCATCCCCACTCCCCTCATGTACCCCACTCCCCTCAGCCCCCCGTCCCCACTCCCCTCATGTACCCCACTCCCCTCATGTACCCCACTCCCCTCAGCCCCCCATCCCCACTCCCCTCATGTACCCCACTCCCCTCAGCCCCCCATCCCCACTCCCCTCAGCCCCCCATCCCCCCCATCCCCACTCCCCTCAGTCCCCCGTCCCCACTCCCCTCAACCCCCCATCCCCACTCCCCTCATGTACCCCACTCCCCTCATGTACCCCGCCATGCCCTTCCACTCCCTACTCATTTTTTCTCAATCCCTCCTGAAACCTGACCCCCATCTCCTTCCCAACGTCTTCCCCTCCCCCGGGGTCTGGACAGCCGCGGGGCTCAGTTCCCCGTGTCCCTTACCTGGGGACTGCGGTGTGAAAGGACGTTGAGAGGGACGCCCGGAGCCCGGGCCTGAGGAGATGGAGCTGCTGCTGCTGCTCTCCGCCTCCGCCGCCTGGCCGACCTCCGGCTGCGGGCTCGCGGTGAACTTCCCCCGACCCTCCGCCCCGCCCCCACACCAACCCCTCTGTGACATCACCCTCAGCGCCACTCAGCCACCTCACACCGCCATCCGGTGGCGGGAGGTGGCCAGCTCAGGGTGATGCCAGCTCACACCGCCATCCGGTGGCGGGAGGTGGCCAGCTCAGGGTGATGCCAGCTCACACCGCCATCCGGTGGCGGGAGGTCGCCAGCTCAGGATGATGCCACCTCACACCGCCATCCGGTGGCGGGAGGTGGCCAGCTCAGGGTGATGCCAGCTCACACCGCCATCCGGTGGCGGGAGGTCGCCAGCTCAGGATGATGCCAGCTCACACCGCCATCCGGTGGCGGGAGGTCACCAGCTCAGGATGATGTGCAGCTCTATTCCTGATGAAGGCCTTTTGCGCGAAACGTCGATTTTCCTGCTCCTCAGATGCTGCCTGACCTGCTGTGCTTTTCCAGTACCACTTTAATCTAAACTCTGGTTTCCAGCATCTGCAGTCCTCACTTTTGCCTAGCTCAGGATGATGCCAGCTTACACCGCCATCCGGTGGCGGGAGGTCGCCAGTTCAGGACCCTGCCAGCTCACACCGTCACCTGGTGGCGGGAGGTCGCCAGTTCAGGACATTGCCAGCGCACACCCACCACCTGGTGGTGAGATGAAACTGACGTTTGAGCCATTTTGCATTGACTTGTGGACAGCTGGGTGGGGATCAAGGATTGGTTCCAATAATAGGGAGTTTAAAGGCATGTATAATGTAGGAGACATGAATATTGATGATGTAAGAGTTTTCAATGGAGAAACAGATGGCAATATTTGGACAAAAGTATCACTGCCTTGTGTAATGCAGCCATAACTTTTACATACGCCTCCACCCCAGATTCATTAGATGGGAGAGATGTTTCTTGACTGTTGAACGTATGAATTAGGGGGATGGATAAGTCATTCAGCCCCTCGAACCTGCTCCACCATTTAATAAGACAATGGCCTATTTGAATGTTCCCTCCCGCCCACCCTGGTACCTCTTGATTCTCCATCGTGGGCATGCTGTTGGATTGAGCGTGCTGATTGGGTGTATCTGTGAGTAATCCCTCAACATTAAGCTGCAGACTGTGAATTGTGAGTCCAATGACGTGGGAGCCACAGAGTCGAGGTTTGCTGTAACAAAGCTCAGCACAAGCTGAAAGTACAGCATCTAATTTGGGGACCCTGTAGCCTTCAGAATTCAATGACGATTTCGATATTATTAGAGCCTGAACACCTCTTCCATGATCTTGACCCACCCCACACCCCAGATCCTGTCATGACATGCTCTCAGCACAGTCGACCCATTTTCACCTACTCATGGACTCCATTATCAGATGATATTCCTCCCTGGCTTACTCTTACTATCCCTTTGTTTGTCTAACTTTGTTTTGCTCTCTCTGGGCTCCACCTCCATCTATCCACTCACTCCTATCCCCCAACCCAGCCCCTGTCATTAGACTAAATACCAACTTTTCATAGCTCCTATCAGTTCTGAAGGGTCGCTGGATCCAAAACTGCTTTCTCTTCACAATGCTGCCAGACCTGTTGATTTTCTTCAACAATTTCTGTTGCTTTACATTTCCAGCATTGGCAGTTCTTTGTTTTATTTCAGCATTCTGTGATCTGGGGTTAATCGAGTGCAGACGTGTTGAATTTGGTTCACGAGAGAGATGATCGTTTTTCCCAGTATAGGACAAGTACTGACAGATGGTGTGGAAGAGTTATATTTAACTCAAACTATTAGTGTTGTTTCTTTCTCCAGCCATGCTAAGTATTTCCAAAATTTGTGTTTCTATTTCAGATTTCTAGCTTCTGGAGTAATTATTTATGAATACTCTGATAGGTGATTTTGAACAGCAGAGTAACCACCTCGCTTTCTAAACATTTACCTCACTTCTGACATTTCCAACTTGGATTCTAGAGGAAGCATGTAAAGACCATGTTTTATTTCTCTGCATTTTAATTGTGGACTGAAATGAGAAAAAAACCGTTTTAACACCAAAGATTGCTGGAGGATTGCTGAGTGTTTCGAAAGCAAGTGACCTGACACTCATTGTAAACACTGTTTACATAGCTGCCAATTCCAGCAGCAGTCAGACTGTAGTTTGCAGATGAGCTGTAACTAGAAGGTTGTGCACAATTGCAGCTTTGACTGTCAATTAGTAACTGTTTAACTGGTCACTAGTCCACAGACCAATGATGACAAATGTCCTCTGCCTGCCAGCGATGATGTGATTGCTCCTCAGGTAGCTGAACAGCTAGGAATGTGAACGAGATCCAGAAAAGCCTTCAGATCTCCACCAGCTCAGAAGCTTTCTGTTTTCTGCAGTAAAAGCCGCTTGAACCCTAAAGCAAACAGCGTTCTCTTTCTGTCAGCAGTTGTTGCAAACTGTGACTTTGAATTAACACATCAGAGATCTTTCACAAGTGTGGACCAGCCCCTGGATCCCTCCTGTGAACCAGTGGAAGCATCTAGAGAATGAAGACTGAGAAGCTAGGCCTCAAAAACTGTTTTAAAAGAAATCACCATCACTACAGAATTACTTAGAAGTTATTTATTAACTTCAGGCACACAGAAAACTCACATGTTAATAGTTCAGAAACCAAATGCCCAAAAATACAATAATGATAAGAAAAATGACAGAAATCATATTGTTTACATCACAACTCACATTACCACTCGGCTACCCTTGCCTGCTAATTTACTGAAAGATGTACAGTAGAAGTCTTTATTTTGACGCTGACAGGTGGTCCTTACATCAACCTGACAAGCATATTGACTGTATCAACTGCTTTAGGTTAAAAGCAAGCTCATCTTCCAAGCTCGTCTTCCAAAGATAACTTGTAGATAATTTATACCAACCACTCGAGGACAAAACAGAATCGTGTCTCCTAATCTGAGGGTGACTGAGACGGGTGGTAACGCAGTTTACCACTCATGCTAGACTGTTTCTTTAAAATACAGAATCTATCACCTTCACATTGAACCAACCTTATAATGTATCAAATAATATGCAAATATTGAGGATTGTACTTGTGTTCTTATTGTAAGAATTTGGTTGTTTGACACAATGCTTCATTTGAAGGTTCACATGTGTTGTATTTTGAACAGACATGTTTGGTTATTTCTGTGTTTCAGGAGGATTGTAAATTGTTAAAGTTGCCAATCCCCAATGTTTTGAAATAGTGAACTGCGCTTTAGTTTTTAAGATGACAGAATACATGATTCAGTTGGTTTGGCTAAACTGACAATTGAACATGCTTGTGTTGTTTAGTTCAGTTGGCTGGACGGTTGGTTTGTGAAGTAGAGTGATACCAACAGTGTGGGTTTGATCCCTGACACTGCCGAAGGTCACCATGAAGATGCCACCTGAGGAGAGACGACCTCAGGTTAAACTCATCACCGGTTGTCTCTCTGTGGTGACACTTTTAACTCACTCTGTTTAATTTGGCTATGGCCTGAATAAAATGGGCAGTTGTGAGACTATGAACAAGCTTGTGAATAGTTCTTTAAAACATCATTTTAAGTGGAATTGCCATCGAGTCGGTCGAACACCCTTTTCCATCTCCTCCTTCGAAACATTCAAACTTCTGACAGTGGGACTAAAGGAGTGCAAGGATGCTTCCCCTGGGTTAGGGGGCTACAGCCATAGGGGCTACAGTCTCAGAATAAAGGGTAGGTCCATTCCCTCAGATGAGAAGGGAAATTGTCACTCGGGGAATGGTGAAAATTTGTTATTCTTTACCACAGAGGTATATGGAGGTTCAGTCATTGAGTAAACATGACACAGGAACTGACAGACTTGTAGCTATAAAGGTATCAAAGGATTTGTGGGACAATGGTGTCAAGGTTAATGATTAGCCTTGATTTAGATGAATGGCAGAGCGAGCTGACTCAACCCAATGGCCTTCCATGCTCCTGTCTCCTACAGTCAGTAGGCTATTCCTGATGAAGGGCTTTTGCCCGAAACGCCGATTTTGCTGCTCCTCAGATGCTACCTGACCTGCTGTGCTTTTCCAGCACCACACTGATCTAAACTCCAACAATCAGTCATCCAGTCTTCTTGCAATCTGACTGGATCTAAGTCTTTCCCCAAGCAGCCTCTGTCTGGTCTTACTCGCTTCTCTTTCCTCCTCCTTCATGGCCATCCCACCTCAATCATTAAGCCCAGCGTGTCCTGCCCGACGTTCTCCGCAACAGGCCACCACCTCACTCCTTCCGCATTTAAACACAGCGATAGAAAATCTGGCAATGAGAATTCTATCCGCACAGGAGTTATTTTCATTACTTATTTTTATTTAATTAAGGCATTTCACATGGAAAAAAAAACAGCAAGGCGGCCATTACGTATATAACAAGGAAATGGGACAAAAAGCTAAACCAGGATCTAAGCAGAAAGAGAAATACTCCCAACACAGTTCTTTCTCACCATAGTGCAGAAGTGGGAATCTTTGTCACTTGACCTTATGTAAGAGCATAAACATATGATAGACACTACCAGTTACTGCGCCTTGCCCGGTGTGTGTGTGTGATGCTGTTTTCAATGCAGAGCACAATGAAGGAATTGGAACAGCTGTATGAGTGCTGCCCCAACATCTTCCCACTCACAAGTGATGCTGCAAGTCCACTCGCGCCATTCCCTCTCCTCCATTCACCACAATAATTGCCTGAAACGCGAATCCCTCTGGTGCTTGAGCCATGCCAGACCATCTTCTGAGGCCTAGTAACACAGATAAAAGCAAACGTCAAATCAGTTCACCCTTTCACACTCGGATGCTGCCTTTATGACCGACACCAACCACCTTCCACGTGGGAAAGCTCTGACTTTGATGTCAGCTGACTGTGTTTCCCTCAGCCAGAGAGTTTAGTCCCACTCTGGGCGCTCAGCACAAAGGTGAAGGCTGACAATCCCAGTGCAGCACTGAGGGAGGGCTGCACCGTTGGAGATGCCACCGGTCTGTCGGGTGCAATGTGAAACTGAGGCCGCATTTTTGCCTGCTCAGGTGGATGTCAAAGACTCCCGCGGCACTGGATCCCAACGAGAGGCAGGGGATCCAGTGACCCTTCAGTCGTCACAAATCAAAGTAGATCATCCAGTCATTATTAGACTGCTCAACACCAATTGGCTGTTGTGTTTCCTATGTTACAGCAGTGACTTAACCTCAACTAATAGTTCAGCGCTTGGAAAGCACTCAGAGATGTCAAGAAGTTGGAAAAGGCGTGATATAAGTGTAAGTCTTCTTTCCTTGTGAATCTTACCAACTACCTCAGGGTATGTTCTGACAGTACCCACGCTACTCAGAAAATAGGATATAGAAAAGAATAGAAGAGCAATAGGCCCTTCAGCCCACCATATCTGCACTGCTCATGTTGCCATGTTAAACTAATCCCATCTTCCCGCACATGGTCCATATCCCTCTATCAATAGATGGTAAGATGCAAGTGCATAGCAGGTCAGACAGCAATCCGTGGAGCCAAAAGGCCTGAAACATTGACTTTCCTTCTCCTCAGATGCTGTCTGACCTGCTGTGCCCTTTCAGCTTCACACCTACTGACTCTGACCTCCAGCATCTGCAGTCCTTACTGCCTCCCTCTACACAACCTGGAGGACTCAACATTGAGGTCTCCAATTTCAAATAATTCCCATCCCCCGACTCCCTTCCCAGCCCCTCCCCCTCCCTTCCACTCCTTCCTGCCAACAACCGGATTCATTCCTCCCATTGACCAATCAGGTCGTACCCTCTGCCTGTCTTCACCTATCCCCACCTCACCACCCTGCCCCCACCACCCATGTTATCTGCAGCTCCCCCTACACCCACCCCCAGTCCTGAAGAAGGGTTACACCCGCAACGTCGACCTCTCCACCTCCTGACGCTGCCTGGCTTGCTGTGTTCTTCCAGCCTCCTGCCTGTCTACTTTGGATTCCAACATCTGCAGTTGTTTTTGCCTCTAACCCGGGTTTGTCCCTCTATTCCCTGCCTGGTTGAGTGTGTGACTAAAATCCTCTTAAACATTGCTATCGTATCTGCCTTTAGCACTTGCCGTGGCAGCACGTTCCAGGCACCGACCACTCTCCGTGTTGGAAATGTGCCTCTCACATCTCTTTTAAACTTTCTCCCTCTCATCTTAAACCCTTTTCCCACTAGGATTTGATATTTCCAACCTGGGAAAATAAAGACTCCAACTAGCCACATGCCAAAGATTTACAGTTTGTCTTCATCACAGAATCCCGACAGAATGGAAGTAGGCCATTCAGCCCATTGAGATCACACCGACCCCTCTGAAGAGCATTCCACCCCAGAACTACCTCATCCCTGTAAGCCCGCATTTCCCATGGTTAGCCCTCCCAGACCTCACACCCGCAATGTGGCACGGTCAATCCACCTCAGCTGCACATCTTTGGATTGTGGGAGGAAACCGGAGCTCCCGGAGGAAACCCACGCTGACACTGGGAGGGGGGGGGAGCGTGCAAGCTCCACACAGACGGTTTGAGTTGGATAATCAGCCAAGATCACGTTGGATGGTGGAGCAGCTTGAAGGGCTGAATGGCCTCCTCCTGTTTTCTACGTTACTGTGTTAGACCATTCTTCCGCAGTCTGAGAAACCATGGAGCAAGATGCCAGCTATCACTCACCATTTGTAAGGCATGGTCTACAAGGGCTTTGAAAGATTAAATTAAATTGCTTTGAGGGACTGAAAGCATTGACCTGGAGCGAGTCTACCCTGGATCAATTATTTCTGACAATGATTTCTTTGTGATATATTCTGACTGTTACTTGATAGTTAATTCAGCTGCTTTTTCAAGCCCATCGTTGACCAGGATGTTTGTTTTTCGATCATGGAATGTGGGAATTTATGGCCCAGAGACCAGACAAGAGTCAGCCACATTACTGTGGGGTTATGTGAGGGCCAGACCAGCAAAGGTTTCCTTCTCTAAAGAAAGGAACCATTTGTGAACCAGATGAGATTTTATGGCAAATCAATAATGGTGACTTGGTCAGCGAGGAGGAAGTGAGGACTGCATATGCTGGAGAGTCAGAGTCAAAAAGTGTGGCGCTGGAAAAGCACAGCAGGTCAGGCAGCATCCGATGAGCAGAACAGTTGACGTTTTGGGCACTAGCTCTTCGTTCAGGAATGGCCTTATGCCCGAAATGTTGATTCCTGCTCCTTGGATGCTGCCTGACCTGCTGTGCTTTTCCAGCGCCACACTCTCGACTCTGACTCAGTTAGGTTTTAAAACCAAGCTTTTAAAATTAAATTCAAAGTTCGCCATCTACCATGGTGGGCTTCGAACCCACGACCCCAAAACATTAGCTTTGGGGTTCTGGATTACCAGTCCAGTGACATTGCCACTATGTCACTATGTCACCATCTCCACCATACCGTACTGTATACTCTTCCTCCACATCCACTCTGTGAGCTGTCCAGCCTTCAGGGTTCTGCCCCGGACTGGATAAGGAACACAATGTTGGCCAATTGCCCATGTGCATACAAGCTGACTGCCAGATCCTGACACTCTCTGTACTCACCACGTGGAATCAGTCATGACATTTTGACCTCGGAATGAATAAATCGGCACCTTTGGGTTAAAATGTCCCCCAGAGCCACTGAAGATGGCATCCCAGTTGTAAAACAGCATTTCACCCTGTAAGAAAGGACAAAATCAGAATGTGGCTTCTCAACAGTTATAGGATAAAAAGCTGATGAGTGAGCTGACCCCTAATGAGAGAAGGCAGAGTGACAGCAGGATAAACAGATCCCCTGTGAGAAAAAGGGATTCAAAACCTGAAAAGAAATAAACTCTTCAGTGGAATACAGTAACTCAGTGTTCATAGACTCCCTATGGTGTTGAAGCAGGCCATTCGGCCCATCAAGTCCACACTGCCTTCAATACGCTGCACCGTTCATGATTCCTCAGGAACTGAAGCATTTACAAGTGCAGCAAGACCTGGACAATATCCTGACTAGGACTGACAATTGCCGATTAACGTTCGTGCCACACGAATACCAGACAGTGACCCACTGTCCATTGACACCCCATAGCCAAACCACCACTGAACCTTCCACCTCCTGGGGATTACCATTGACCAGAAAACAAACTGGGCGAGTCATATGGCTACAAAAGCAGGTCAGAGGCTGGGAGTATTGCAGTGAGTAGATCCCGGAATTTCCTCCCCAAGGGCATTGTGGGTCTACCTACAGCCGATGGACTGCAGTGGTTCAAGAAGGCAGCTCACCACCACCACCCCGTTGTCAACGACAACAGGGGGCAGGCAGTCCAAATACTGACCAGCCAGAGACGCCCTCATCCCACGAGGGAATAAAATAGAAAGCACTGATGCAGAGTGGTCATTTACTCTTTCTACATACAGCTGACTCAACCTGTGCCCCGCATTTTCTGTTCAAGGGGTTGAATTTCATGATTTGTTTTGGTTGCCTTGTGAAGGATTCTCTTTCTCGGTGCATCTCATCGAACTTGCTTCATTAACCCCATCTCCTGGTCATACGGCACTGCCTCACCCAATCCTAGCTCCATTCTATCGCTCAACCATATCCCAATCAGGATACTCTGGGATTGGCTAACATCCCTGGCACTGGTGCCATGGTTAAAAACCCTTATTGTGCACCCGGACAAGCGCTGTCAGTCTGGCAAGCACCCCTCACCCTCCACACCCACCCCCCACACCCACCCCCCACTCCCGCCACCTCTCCCCCTCACCCCCAACACCTCCCCCCACCCGCACCCCGCCAAACAGCACAGTCTCAGCCCTCTGGAGGAATGGACAGCAAGAAGATCAATGACATGTAGGTGCCAACATCTACTCCCCGTCACCGCACACTCACTCTATCTCTGCTACTGTATCCATCTCCCAACAAGGCTCACGCTCACGGTCTGCTGCGTCTTCATTCAATCAATGTCCCCCTTCCAAATCCCCCAGCCCGACAACATTAATCCTGCCATCCCTCTGCGTTGCCCACTCATTCGCCCTGGCACTTGCCCACCTGCAGCAACAGCTCTCCCACCCACTGTTAGCTCCTTTAACACCAGCTTTTCCCACATTCCAGGAGGTAAGGAGCCCTCGATAGGTCAGGAAGCAACCTGACAGGATTCCTGATATCCAGCTCCTGCCCCCTTTCGGTGGTCGGAGTCAGGATACTGTCCACTCTGAGCAGCTGACATGCCCATGCCCCTGGACCAGAACCACCAACTGCCCTTGACGTATTGTGTCAGGAGCCCCATGCCCGAAGGCTAATCTCCTTGCCCTGACTGACAACTGTGACAGGCTTCCTGCTTTAGTGCCTGTACTACAGCACTCGGCAGTACAGCAGTGGGGTTAACAAGGTGTCTTTGCTGAGGAGAGAAATATCACCAGGCAGGGCCAGGACTGTGAGTATCCAGGGCAGCTCAGAGCCAGTGAGCGAGAGTGGAGAGCCCAGAGACGCAACCTGGTGAATCCATGAGCAGGGAGTGTGTCCCTGGGCACATAGTGTCCTTGCTGCATCCTGACCATGAGAGTTACTGGGACACAGCACTGAAGGACAGAAACGTACTGCCAGATGGTTGGAGTACGCCATGAGAATTTTTAAAGGCTGGCATCCGTCAAGCGGGGTGGTACGGTAGCTCAGTGGTTAGCACTGCTGCCTCACAGGTTCAATTCCACCCTCAGGTGACTACTTGTGTGGAGTTGCACATTCTTCCTGCATTTGCATTGGTTTCCTCTGGATGTTCCGGTTTCCTCCCACAGTCCAAAGATGTGAGGTTTGGGTGGATTGGCAATTCTAAATTGCCCATAGCATCCAGAGATGTGCTGGCTAGGTGGGTTGCCATGGGAAATGTAGGGTTACAAGGATAGAGTTGGGAGGGTGGAGCTGGGTGGGACGCTCTTTGTATGGTCGGTATGGACTCAATGGACCTAATGGCCTGTTTCTGCACTCTAGGAATACTATGATTCTATGAATGCCATTGGCCGGTGACCATGCAGCAGTGCCCAGTGTCCAACATGAGGGACCTTTGGGAAAAGCAGCAAGCTTGTGGTCCCTGTTCTGACATCCACGGTGCAGTCTCACCACACGTTCGGTAAGATCGGAAGCTGAGTATTACTGAGGTGAGTTGGGTCATTAAAAAGCAATAATCTTGAGTTGGCAAGTCTATCCCTGATGTCGGGATAAACCTTCGCTGCTACAAACCTCACCGGAGACAAGCAGGAGGCTGGAAGAATACAGCAAGCCAGGCAGCATCAGGACTGGGTGTGGGGGTCCTGAAGGAGGGTTAATACCCAAAACGTTAAATTCTCCACCTCCTGCTGCTGTCTTGTGTTCTTCTAGCCTCCTGCTTGCCTACCTTGGATTCCAGCATCTGCAGTATTTATTTTTGTCTCCTCAAATCTCGCCGCGGCTCACATCGTTCAGGCCTCAAATGGATTCTACCCTCTGTCCCACAGCACAGCTCCCCTGTGGGATTGCCCAGTCAAGTATAATGAGTTATCTCCCGCGGGATGGGTACTTGCCTTGAGGTTGACAATTGGCACGGAAGTCCTCTCAGATCTCCTCACGATGGAGACCAGGTCCTGGTTACTTGAGGTGAGGAAGGCCCGGAAAGTTCCTTGCAGCCCGGCTTCCCGAGCCTGTTGGAAACACTGCAGGTCAGCGCCCCGGATCCCAGTCATCTCGCCCGTGAGGGGAGCGTTCAGAGCCACCAGGTGAAGCTGCAGGAAGAAGAGGCGAAACACCAAGTAACTCCAGCGCTGGTTAAGTGCAAATGTGCATTTCTAAAGCGCCTTTAACATAGTGAAGCACACCAAATGGCGTTGCCCCAAGAACAGCGTGTGACCCCAGCAACATTCCACAATATTGAGGCTAACAAGTGTGGTGCTGGAAAAGCACAGCCAATCAGGAAGCACCCGAGAAGCAAGAGAGTCAATGTTTCCGGCATAAACTCTTCATCAGGAATGTTCTGATGCCTTTCCTTCTCCTCGGATGCTGCCTGACCGGTTGTGCTTTTCCAGCGCCACACTCTCGACTCTGATCTCCAGCATCTGCAGTCCTCACTTTCTCCTTCCGCAATGTTGGGGCAGCTAGCCAATGGGGTGTTTGGGATTAAGGAGTGGAATTAAAGGAGGAGATACGGGCACACAGGTGAAAACATTTAGGAGGGAATCCCAAAGCTGAATGCCCAGTCAGGAACGCCGGAGCAATTCAAATGGGAAATGCTGAACAGGACAAAATTACACAAATGTAGAGATTTCCACGGGTTGTGAGGCTGGAGATGATCAGAGAGAAAACATGATAAGGGAGTGTCCTTTCCAAACTCTGTCACTACCCTTCCACTATTACGTGTTTTTCATTAACGATAGAACAGGTTTAAAAAATGAGTAATAGAGCAGTCAGTCAATTGACCAATTGTCCCTGTGCGAGCACTGTAAAAGAGAATTATCCATTAGCTCCACTGCTCTCTACTTAGACTATAGACCTGCATTTTTTTTGTTTTTAAGTAGAGATTCTGAATTCTAAGATTATATTTGCTTACATCACACTTTCTGACAGTATAACCCAGGCAATAGGCCACCAGCCTCTCCATCTCTCGATTCAGTCCATGCTACAGTTGCATTTTTGTGCATTTTGAACAAGTGAAAATTCGGTTACGGGTACACCTGGATAGTGGTACACAGTAAGTGGGTCAGGTGCAGGTACACCTGGATAGTGGGTATACAGTTAGTGGGTCAGGTATAGGTACACCTGGATAGTGGGCACACAGTAAGTGGGTCAGGTACGGGTAGACCTGGATAGTGAGTACACAGTAAGTGGGTCAGGTACAGGTACACCTGGATAGTGGGTATACAGTAAGTGGGTCAGGTATAGGTACACCTGGATAGTGGGTACACAGTAAGTGAGTCAGGTACAGGTACACCTGGATAGTGGGTACACAGTAAGTGGGTCAGATACAGGTACACCTGGATAGTGGGTATACAGTAAGTGGATCAGGTATAGGTACACCTAGACATTGGGTATTCAAAAAGTGGGTCAGGTACGGGTACACCTGGATAGTGGGTACACAGTAAGTGTGTCAGGTACGGGTACACCTAAACAGTGGATATTCAGTAAGTGGGTCAGGTACAGGTACACCTGGATAGTGGGTACACAGTAAGTGGGTCAGGTACAGGTACACCTGGATAGTGAGTACACCGTAAGTGGGTCAGGTACGGGTACACCTAGACAGTGGGTATTCAGTAAGTGGGTCAGGTACAGGTACACCTAGACAGTGGGTTTCAGCAAATCAGTGGACTGGTAATCCAGAGGATTAGATTACTCTTCAGGGCATGAATTCAATTCATGTTGGGAATTAGCTTCAGCTTATTAATAAATCTGGGATAAAATATGAACCTTGTCAAGAATGATCATCAAACTACAGACTGACTTTGTTTGCTAATGCCCTTTGTTTGGGCAATTTCCTCTATCAGGAGATGGAAAGCTGCCATCCTTGACTGTCTGGCGGATATGTGAGACCAATCTCACAACAATGCGGCTGACTATTAACTGCCAAGTAAGCTCGCAAGTAACATCAAATTGTTCCAGGGAAAATGTCCAGTGGGTGAATGTGAATCAAGGAGTAGCAATTCACCCCCTCAAGCCTGCTCTGTCATTCAATAAGATTATGGCTGATCTATTGGTCTTAGCTCCATTTTCTTGCCCATCCACATTCTCTTACTGGTGAAGAAGCTATTTACTTTCACTTTATAAATATTCAGGATCTCAGCCTCAACAGCTCTCTAGGGAAGGGACTCAAAACCATCTGAGAGCAAAAAATAAGTCTTAAATTGGAGACCCCTTATATTAAATTGTGCCCCAAGTCTTAGTTTTTCCCAAAAGGTTCTTTCAGTACCTACCCAATCAAGGCCCCTCAGGATTGTGGAAGGTTCAATAAGATTCACCCTCCCATTCTTCTGAGTGTCATTAGATGCAGGTCCAACCTTTCCTCATCAGATAGCACCCCTCCATCCCAGACATCACTGGGGTGAGCCTTTGCTACACTGCTGGTAATGCTGTTATGTCCCAAGTGTTAATTAGACATTAAATATTTCTGAATAATAGGTTTGCAGCATTGCATTTTGCAGTCTCCAACTAGCCGGTCCCTCATTATAATTTCACTGGGTACTTAATTAAACAATGAACGTAACATAATTAACATATGATTAACAAGGTAATGTGTCCAAACAGTTACCAATCTTATGGAAACAGAGTACTTAATTATTAAATGGCTGTGGGAACTGCTATTTCTGCTGAGTTTGGCCACTGCACTGTCGGTTAAATATTCCACTTTGAGCTTTGATAAGACACATCTATTCCTTTAGACTCGGCACATTCTGTTCACGTCTAGTGTCAGTTGCAATTAGAGGTGGGTCACCGAGTGAGGAAACAGGACAGAATGTTAGCAGCATTTGTCTCTGAAGACTGGTCCCAATCAATTGCTTCTTTTCAAGGGCAGTTTGATTGTGTTGCTTTTTTTATTAAGTATTAAATCTCTAAGCACAGCACAGGGATACAGATAAGTCCATCACATGTGAAAATAATGATTCTTGCTCGTGTAGCTCCAAAGACCAACCCAGGTTTGCCAAACATAAACATGATATCTATGTTCCTTTATGTAAAAGCTCCTTTAAATGGGTCACGACCTGTCTCCTTTCCTCATCTTAGCAACTCTACAATGTTCAATGAATTTCAACACTAATTTATAAAATAAAGTATCTTTTTATTTTTATGCTTTTTAAAATTGTGTGTCAAAATGGGAAAGAACTGTTATGAAACCAGAGTTATAGAGTCATAGAGAGGTACAGCACAGAAACAGGCCCTTCGGTCCATTCTGACCAGATATCCTAAACTTGCCAGCACCTGGCCCATATCCATCTAAACCCTTCCTATTCACATACCCTTCCAGAAGCATTTAAAATGTTGTAATTGTATCAGCCTCCACCACATCCTCTGTCAGCACATTCAGTTTAAAAGTTTGCTGCATGTTTTGAAAAGCAAGTAACCTGACACTCATGGCAAGCATGATTTGTACAGCTGTTTGATCAAGCAATAATTTAAGTGACTGTAGGTGAACTGGAACTGAGGGGTTCTCTGTAAAGATGCAGTTGGATGGTAACAAGAAGTTGATTGGTCTATGGACGAGTGACCAGTTATTAATAACAAAAGCCTTTTTGCCTGCCAACAGCTGTATGATTGGCTCTCGCGTAGTGAACACTTTGGGATGGGGAATGAGATAGGGATAAGTGTTTTAACTTCAACCAGCACAGCAGCTGGGGCGCTGTTCTCTGCAGTAAAACACCATGTTAAAACTGGAGAAACCTAGTTCAACCTTCCTTCAGCTGTTGTTGTAAACTATGACTTTTATCTGTTTTGTCAGAGACCTTTCAGAGGTGAATCAGCCACCTGGTATCTGTTGCAAACCAGTGGGATCTCCCAGAAAAAAAAGTGATCAAACAGCAACATTCTGACCAGCTTAGGATCATCTTAGTAACCACAGAACTGCCTTCCCAGTTTTACTCTCTCCAAGACCTAGCTTTGCCTGCTTGCTTGTCTGCCTGTGTGTTTGTATAATGGTGAGTTTGTAAGGGAATTAGAGTTTTAACTTGTGGTATGTGCCGATGGTTTTTAACTGTTTAACTGAAGTGAAAGTCTAATTACTTGTATTAAAGAGTCTTCTCATAAAGTGCAGAAACCTGGTCCATGCTTTCTATAAACCTGGGCTTGAAAATCAGGTAAATTGGGAAATCTTAATAATTATTTTAAAATCTTTAATGTTTATAACAACTCTGTGAACAGCAGGGTTTAATTCCCAGCACATTATCCCAGGGAGGTGTGAAAATTGCTGTTGTGACGACATTACCATAACTTTCTGCATTAGGTATTGCACTATTAAACCTGAAAATAGCTTTATTTTTTAAAAGAAAGACTATAATTCTTTTTCTCCTTTTGGGCAGGAATTTACAAATGACCATCAATTTCCGAACTTCGCTTACTCCCAGCATTTGAAATGCATTCAATGGAGCTGTTTAAACAACAGTTAGAGAATAGCTTTATTTGTTTCGATTAGCAAACATTGGGGAAGATAGCAGACAGTTTGGGGGAAAGTAAAGGGGTACACGCAGTGGTCAGGAAGATTGTGGGATATGAACTGAGCAACACTCAGAAGGTTTGTCAATTAATACCGATTTTTAGTTAAAGTTGGCTATTAGGTTTTAAGTTCTGAAATAATCCACTTGAAACAACCAACAGCTTACCACTGATCCTAGAACAGGGGAGCCATCCGGCACTTTAACCTAGTGACAGGAAAATAAATCACACATTAGATTCTGGACTGCACATGTTGGAAACGCAGAAGCAGTTTGATCTTGTTCAACACCTACCTGGCATTCTGATCAAACAATCACATTAGAGTGAAACTGTGTAAAGGATAACAGTAAGGGGCGGGGGGGGGATGGATGAGGGTTGGATAGACAAGTTGAGTTAATGCTCTGGGGAGCAAACCAGGACTGTTTCAGGATCCCAAAGCCACTCCCAAAGGCAACACTAACTTCCACTGGTTTGGGACTTTGACCAATTATCCAACTTGTTGCCGGCTGATCTCAGCAGGAACAACTCGACTTTGTGGCCTTTAGAGGGACAGACAAGGTAAAGCTGCAGCAGAAAAACACATTGCCTCTTATCGTGTAAAATCCTCCTCCGTCCTTGCTCAGCTGAGTGAGAAAACCTGGTTGAGGCCTGCTAAACATTGTTAAAAGTCACACAATGCTCAGACCCTTGGAGGTTTAGAATGGTGCCATACAACTCTGCCTGGCACAGTTTTAGTCCCTGGTTGGAATCGGTTGTAGTGATGCTAAGCACAATTGGCCGCAACACACATGGACTAGAAAAAATAAAATCAAGAAGGATCTTGGTGTATATTTTATATCTCAGCTGTATGCAGAGATGAAGTTAGTTTCTCTGTATATAGTAGGTTTTATTTACAAGGTTTTAAAAGTCCACTCCATGGTTCAAATTTGGCTTCCCCTCTTTCTAGGTTGTTGTTCACCTTTACTCTCATTCCACACCCAGCCTTGACTAATCAAGCACAGTGAGCATCACTGAACCCTCCAACCACAAGGGATGAACTCGGATTTCACCAGTTTCCTCATTTCCCCTCCCCCCACCCTGTCTCAGTCAAATCCATCAAATTCAGCACCGCCTTCTTAACCTGAGATCTTCTTCCCGACCTCTCCGCCCCCACCCCAGTCTGACCTATCACCCTCACCTTGACCTCTTTCCACCTATCACATTTCCGACGCCCCTCCCCCAAGTCCCTCCTCCCTACCTTTTATCTTAGCCTGCTGGACAAACTTTCCCCATTCCTGAAGAAGGGCTTATGCCCGAAACGTCGATTCTCCTGTTCCCTGGATGCTGCCTGACCTGCTGTGCTTTTCCAGCAACACATTTTCAGCTCTGATCTCCAGCATCTGCAGACCTCACTTTCTCATCAATTGTAAACAGACTCACATAATCAAACACAGAACAATTGATCACCATAATGTCTGTTTCTGGGTGCTAACCTTAAAGTGAACTTTACAGAATGAAAATGAGAACATGATCAGGTTTATTTGTGAAGCTCCCTATCCAGTTCAAATACAACACTCATTACACACAGATGGCAAATGATTGTTCCAACCTCCATCCTGATGCTCCCAGGACACTGCAAAACAAATGGCAAATTGACGCTCTTTCCCAGACAGAGATGTGAAGCATGAACATTTCAGACAAATTAATTCCTTCGTCAAAATAAGATTTTCCATTGAATTCAGAGGAACACTGAGCACTGGTGTTACTCCCAAACCTCAGGGGACCAATGCTGTTTAAAAATGTGCTCATCACCTTGTAATGTTTCTTGTGTCCTTCGAGTTGCAAAGATGTTATCAGATCACTGAAAAGTCAAGGCAACACTGCAACTTTATTGTGACAAGATCTATCCTGAGCTCTCCCTGATCTCTTCTTTCCTTGAAAATATGAATAATCCATCTCTGAATATATCTGCCTGAGCAAATATATTAATGTCATCAGATAGTTAGAGAAAATCTGTTCAGGAACCAAACCGGATCACAGGGGAGGAAATGTATTCAATGGAGCTGTTTAAGCAGATTAAAGAATTACTTTATTTGTTTCGATTAGCAAAACTCCTGTTCATTGGAAAAGATATCAGAAAGCTCGGGAGAAAATGAAAGTGGACATGCCATGGTCAGGAGGATTGTGGGATATGAGCTGAACAACACGCAGAAGGTTTGTCAATTAGCACCGATTTTAGTTAACTTTGGTTATGAGGTTTTAATTTCTGAAATAATCCAGTTGAAAGAACCAACAGCTTACCACTGATCCTAGAACAGGGGGGCCATCAGGCACTTTAACCTAGTGACAGGAAAAGAAAATGCACATTAGATTCTGGACTGCACATGTTGGAAACGCAGAAGCAGATTGTTCTTGTTCAACACCTACCTGGCATTCTGATCAAACAATCACATTAGAGTGAAACTGTGTAAAATAGAACAATAAAGTTTGGGGGGCAGGGTGGGGGGGGGGGGGGAGCAGGGGGAGAGTTGCATTAATGCTTCAGGACTGGGAACCCAGCACTGTTTCTGGGTCCCAATGCCAATCCTGAGACCTTCAATTGTCCAATTACTTTTAGCGGGTAAGCTTTCGAAGCTGGAAATCCAGTCAGACCTTCCAGCTCGAGGTAAGCAGCATTTGGCAGTAAAAGGGTAAATCACAAAGTGTTGAAAGATGAAGAGCCCAACTCTCTAACATTTGAAGTAGAAAAGACTAGCTTGGTTACTGCTGGGGGGGTTGAGGGGAGGGGGTGTGGAGGGTGGTGTTGGTCTCTCTGGAGGGCGGCTTTCCACTGCACCCTCACCAGGCAGGCAGGCCAGGAGGGAGGGAGGAACCCATTGGCCCACCCGGAGTGTTGCCCTATGGTCTCCCAAACCTGGCACCCTGCCTCCACTTGGCCGGCAAACCAGAGACCAATTAGAAAACGAAAGCCAGACTCCTTTAACCGCCCTTATCAGGGCATCTATTGAGCGTATAAATGGCTGGCCCCCTCACAGGGACAGGCTGCTCTGTCACACAGTGAACCGCTGCCTCCGCCAAGCTGACCAACATCAAGAATACAATCATGGGCCTGACATGTCGGCCAATGCCAGTATGATGGTGCCCTGATTGCCTTGTGCCTGACCTTGGTGAGGTGCAAGCCTTCCTCCCATCATTGACGACTCCTCCAACATTGGTGAGAGTGTTATGAAACGCAAACCCTCACAAAGAAAAGGGCAGGTGACGACCTAGTGGTATCACCACTGGACTGTTAATCCACAGACCCAGGTAACATTTTAGGGACCTGGGTTCGAATCCTGTCACGGCAGATGGTGGAATTTGAATTCAATAAAACATCTGGAATTAAAAATCAAATGGTGACTGTGAATCTGCTGCCAATTGTCAGAATAAACCATCTGGTTCACTGATGTCCATTAGGGAAGGAAACTGCCACCCTTACCTGGACTGGTCTACATGTGACTCCAGAACGACAGAAATGTGGTTAACCCTTAACTGCCCTCTAGGCAATTAGGGATGGGTAATAAATGCTGCTTACATAGTGACACCCACATCCTATAAGTGGTTTAAAAAAAAAAACGCGGGCCCAAGGAAGATCCAGAAGATATCTCTTCATGCTATTGGTACCAGAAAACAAAATCTAACAACTGATGGACCAAGTGAAAGACATATTCAGTGTTGGTATTTGTTTCACACACCTCAGGCTAATTCACTAGCAGAAGACATTTAGATAATAGCCTCCCAGAGACCTAGGGCCCTGCCAATCTAACCATTCAGATATATTCAGTATACCACAAAGTGTTCAGGCCAAGATAGTCCAGATTGAACATGAAATATTTCTTGTCAAAATCTGATCCTGATACCCATTTGTATGTGTTACGCATAAGGTAAAGGAAAGGAAAGGAAAGCTGATTTTTTTTTTTGTGTGTGAGACTAATCAGATCTTTAAAATATTCCAAGCCAGGCAGCATCAAGAAGTGGAGAATTCGACAGGACTTGAGTCAACTTCTCCACCTCCTGATGCTACCTGTGTTCTTCCAGCATCCTGCCTGTCTACTTTGGATTCCAGCATCTGCAGTTTTTTTGCCTTTACAATATTCCAGCAAGTTAGTTTTACACAGAGAGTGGTGTGTGTGTGGAATGCACTGCCAGCAGTGGTAGTAGAGTCAGACACATTAGGGACATTTAAGCAATTCTTGGATAGGTACATGAATGATAGCACAATGAAGGGTATGTAGTTTAGTCTGATCTTAGTGTGGGATAAAAGGCATGCACAACATCGAGGGCTGAAGGGCCTGTACTGTTCTATGTTTAATTTGACCATGATCCACACAATAAAGAGAGAAGAAGAAAAAGAGAAAGAGAGAGGAAGAAAGAGGGGAAAAGAAAGACAAAGAAGAAAAAGAGAGAACGTGGGACAGAGAAAAATGAAAAATATAGGAAGAAAGAGAGAGAGAAAGAAAAAGAGAGCAAGTGGGATAGAGAGATAGAGAAATGGAAAGAAAGAAAGGGAAAGAACAAGCTGGAAAGAGAGAGAAAGAGAAAGTAAGAGGAAGAAAGAGAGAGAGAGAGAGAAAGTGAGAGGAACAGAGAGGCTTTGATACACAGTTGAATGCTGCCACCTAGCTTCAACATTGCCACACAGATGGTAAAGAAGTAAAAGGCAGCAGCAACATCAGATTTTACTTGTGGAAAACATTCCACATGACTCACTCGCAGACTAAAAGTCATCATCATCTTGCTATCACATAAACAGAAAGAAGGCAATAGTACACTGAGCTGGAGCACTGCGTACTTACTGATATAGCAGGATCATCAGAAGCGATGCCAGGGAAGAAGTCTTCAAGCTGTTAGGAGGATCAGACATATGTAAGAGAACATGTCCAAAAATGGTAACAAGCTTTAGCAGCAATATTCACATTAAGGGTGCTACATAAATGTCACAACTGTTTCGACCACTATAAAGTCTATTCAGCAAAAGATCAAATTTAAGCTATTTGAAATATAACATAAGCAAATGTGCAGTCTCTTTAAATTATTCTGTAAACAAAATAATGCCTGTTTTTCTGTCCATTATCTATTTGCTCTGTGAAGTGAGTAACTGCCATTGTACAAATCGGCTGACTCTCCCCAGGTTCTGTTTCTACATTTATGAGCCCAGGTGGTGTCAGTGAGCTATATGACAATGAGAGGCAGTCCACTCAAACTCAACACAGGCTTCATTCAACCCTCGTGTACGTGGTGTCGGAAACGGAATCAGAGTCGGATAACCTTTCCTGTCTCACCGTATCACCTCAATGACGGTCAGGTGAAAAGCAGTTAACTCAGTGTCGATCAAGGTTTGTATCTGAGAGCTTCCTGATCGACTGCCTTGTTCAATTTAACACCGAATACTGCACTGACACACTGAGCCAGAGCACACCATCTGCCCGCTCCCATGAAGAGAATTTGCTGCATAAATCACACAATGTAAACCTGAAGTGCCTCTTACTTTTGATAAATCATATCCATGTTTTATTAAATACACACTGGTTGTGTTACTGAGTTCATAATCCAGATGCCCGGTGCTAATAGTCTGGGGACATGAGATTGGATCCCATCTGGGGGAATGTAAATTCAATCAATGAATAAGTCATGAACATAATATTGGTCTCATTAATAGTTACTTACAAAGTTACTGGATTGTCGTTAAAACCCATCTGATTCATTATAACCATCATGGGAGGAAATCTGCCATCCGTACCTGGTCTGACCCACATGTGACTCCAGATCCACAGCAATGTGATTGATTCTTAAATGCCCTGTGAACTGACCCTAGCAATCTGCTCAGCTCTAACAACAGAAGTCACACGACACCAGGTTATACTCCAACAGGTTTATTTGATAAATCAGGTGAACCTGACAAAGGAGCAGCGCTCCGAAAGCTTGTGATTCCAAAGAAACCTGTTAGATTATGACCTGGTGTCGTGTCACTTCTGACTTTGTCCACCCCAGTCCAACACCAGCACCTCCACATCCTACCTCATGCAGAAGAAAGCATTGTCAGGTGCACAAGACAATGTCTCTCTCCTGGTGCAATTAAGGATGGGCTATTAATGCTGGCCTACCCAGTGATGTCCATATCCTGTGAACAAATAAACTGGAAGATGAAACAAAATTGATGGCTCCACTTTTCTACCCCCCCCCCCCCCCCCCCCCCACTGGAAGCAGCTGCATTTAACACTGAAAATAACACATGCTTGTGAGATTCTTTCTCAAAGTCGAACAAGTCAAGATATTGTATCACATTCAGTCTGACAAGATATGCTGCTCAGAGGGTCACGTTTTTTGGGTCTTTTCATACAAACTGCAGGTCTCAGCACTGACTCACCTCACTGAGATGGGATGCATTTATATCAGCACTAACTATCCACTTCTTATTAAAGAAGCAGATCCGAAACCTTTCTGCAGTTCCCTTGGTGAAAACCCCTCTTTTGATTGGGACAGGGCAACATCTGAGGTTTCCAATAAAATTATTCATTTTTTTTGTAAAATGACAAATTAGATACAAAGTGGGCAGAAGTGGGAGTAATGCTTGCAGGAGTATTCCAATACTGCCTGGTTAAGCTGGGAATGACTCTCTGTGCTTTGGAGACTGTGCAGTGTGCACATCATCAAGGTAACTGCACGCATGCACATTCCCAGCGGGGAGTAAGAGATGGTGAGTTAAACCTGCGATGCTCTAACCTTTCACTAACCTCCAATCTGTGTCTGCCTTCTTGCCAGTGGAAGCAATTTCCTCTGACGCTTTCGAAGAAGGAAACTTCACTACACTGGGTTTGAGCAAACCCTATGCCCCTTGGCGTGTTGGAAAGTGAGAGATTGGTAAAATCCAGTGGATGGCATTCTGTCAGCTCTAAACTTCCTGAAGGTTTTATGAGGGACTGGGGAGACCCGACATAGAAGGGGAAAAAACACAGTAACACTTGGAAACGAATGCGCAGGTCACACTGGAGCTCTATTTTGAAGTACACAACATGAGTCATTCCTTTTAAGTCACATTTGCCCATTTTATTAGTTTTTTCAACTAGGTGAGGCCTACAGTGTGCCTTCGTTCCTATTTAACGTTTTCATTTTGTCTCCACTGGTATTTTTCCCATGAAGGTACCACACCCATTGCATGAGGACTTCATGCCGGACATCTGGCAGCGATTAGCTGCGTGGACAGATGTTCAGCGCGCGGGGGAGGCACTCCCGACTCGTCAAAAAGTCTTTAACTTGGTTAATTTTTTGCTGTTAAGGTGCAGCACGGTGGCCCAGTGGTTAGTACTGCTGCCTTACAGCTCCAGGGACACGTATTCAATTCCAGCCTTGGACGACTGTCTATGTGCGAGTTGCATGTTCTCCCCTGAAATAACTCCACAGAGGCCGGGTTTCCTGTCACCAAGTCACCCTTTTATTTACACGAGCATAGCACTTGGCACTGCTCCAGCTCCCTCAGAGCCAGCTCTCAGGGTGAACAGAACCTCTGACACTCCTGTTTATATTTAATATTCTTTCTCTCTTTCTTTAAAAGCGGTAGTGCTTATTTTTCCCCAACACCCATGACGTGTGTGTGCAGATGTAGGGCACAGTAAAGAACAACAACTGCATAAATCTTTATTGATATTCCACCACCAGGAAGAAAGGAAACACCCAAGTGGCCAGTGACAAACACTGCCCTTCTCATCAAAGGACAATGCTGCGTGATCAAACAGTGAAGGGGAGGGTAGGGATTACATCAAAATCAAGTTGGAGGGAGGAATAATACATTCTACTCCCTGTGGCGGCCACCTCTTCCGGAGCAGCTCAAGGGACACTGCGTGCTCCTTCTCCAGAGACACCCAGGCTTGAATGTGACCATGGAAGAGGGGCAAGCAATTGGCCCCAACGACCCCCTCCACGGCCCGCTGCCTGGACCTGTTTATGGCCAGTTTGGGCGGCACGGTGGCACAGTGGTTAGCACTGCTGCCTCACAGCGCTAGAGACCCGGGTTCAATTCCCACCTCAGGCGACTGACTGTGTGGAGTTTGCACGTTCTCCCCGTGTCTGCGTGGGTTTCCTCCGGGTGCTCCGGTTTCCTCCCACAGTCCAAAGATGTGCAGGTCAGGTGTATTGGCCATGCTAAATTGCCCGTAGTGTTAGGTAAGGGGTAAATGTAGGGGTATGGGTGGGTTGCACTTCGGCGGGGCGGTGTGGACTTGTTGGGCCGAAGGGCCTGTTTCCACACTGTAAGTAATCTAATCTAATCTAATCTAATCTAATCTAATCCTGTTTATATCTGTCAGCTAGGGCTCCCTGATTGGACCAAATTAACAGCCCCAATCAGGGAACTCATATTCTACGGGGTCCACCAGGCTGACCTCGTTACAATCACTACATCTCCGTGTCTCAGAGGTTTTGTCTGGGTGCTCTGGTTTCCTCTCACAATCCAAAGGTGTGCAGGTTGGGTGGATTGGCTGTGGGAAATGTGGGTTTGTGGAGATAGGGTGGGGGCTGGTTCTGGTGGAATGTTCTTTGGAGAGTCAGTGTTGATTTGATGGGCCGAATGGCCTCTTTCCACACTACAGGGCTCCCATTGATTCTAAGATCATGTGCCACCTTTAACCTTCCACCTGCCTGGCCTGGTGTACCTGGCCCCCAAGACACCACCATCGCCACACAATCCGGAAACTTCCAGCACTAGACTCAATCCAGAGAGGTGTGACTGCCTGTCATTCTGGCATTGGCCACTATTCCTTATGGGGGTGGGGGGTGTGTTTAGAATGGCTAAAACCTGTCAGCTGTCTTATAGGCTGCCAGTTCCCGAAAACGGAACTTCCAGACGAGAAAAGGATAAGAATCCTGCCTTAAGAGCAGCAATGCTGCTCCCAATGCTGAGCTACTGTAGGCCAGTCGCCTTGACCATGGATAGACTCTGCACCCCTGCCATCGATATCTCAGCCAGCAATGCGTGGGGGAATGGAGCAAAATATCCACTGCCGTGATTTTGAACCCTTTATTTCTTCAACTTCGAAAAATTCTTATTTAACAAAGCCTGATACTACAACTCCTATTCCATAGTATCATAGAATTCCCCATGGCTAATCTACTTAGCCTGCACACTATGGGCAATGTAGCCTAGCCAATCCATTTAGCATGCCCATCTTTGGACCATGGGAGGAAACCCACAAAGACATGGGGAGTATGTGCAAACTCCACAGTCAGCTGGGCGCCGGGGTTGGGGGGGGGGGGGGGCAGTTGAACCCAGGTCCCTGGCGCAGTGAGGTAACAGTGCTAACCACTGAGCCCTTTGGACCCCAATCAACAACAGTCACTGGCTAGACATCCCAATGCTGACGTTTGCACCCAGAGGGGGGGTAAAGGGTGCTACGTAAATGCAATACTCCCATTAACAGATCCCGGGAACAAATATACTCACACAGAGTTTTCTCCAACCATTATGTAGTCGAATGAAAACTTTTCCTTCTTCTGATACATACACCAGAGAACCTTCTGGAACCATTGGAGTTGCTTTCAGCATGAGTTCAACATTCTTGAAGACCTGGCTCTGTATCGTATAAAGTACATTTAACATATTGCATTAGGAACACAGGCGAATCTATAAACATCAGAGAAACATTATGCATGAGATTCAACATAACGTGTAATTCCATGTGAAAGACAGGACCTGGGTTTCTATTTAAGAGTAAGTTGCAACAAAATGGGACACTTCTTTTCTTAATGTTCTTGTGCCAATCTTTTCTTCTCCCTCAGAAACATAGCAGAGTGCCATTGAATTTCTACAGTGCAGATGGAGGCTACTTGGCCCATGAGTCTGCACTAACTCATCAAAGGGCATCCCACCCAGACCAACCCCCCACCCTATCGCTGTAACCCTGCATCTTCAATGGCCAATCGCCTAACCTGCACACCTTTGGACTGTGGGAGGAAACCAGATTGTTCATCTTACCTCCACAGTTAACAACCAGGTAACTGAGAGAAATTTGTCCCAGACTTGGTTCGATTTTATGTGTATTTTGCCAGTCGAATTAATGTTAGCTGGTGATTCAGTGGTTAGCACTGCTTCCTCACAGCACCAGGGACCCGGGTTCATATCCCGCCTCGGAAAACTATCTGTGTGGAGTTTGCACATTCTCCCTGTGTCTGCATGAGTTTCCTCAGGGTGCTCCGGTTTCCTTCCACAGTCCAAAGATGTGCAGGTTAGATGAATTAGCCATGCTAAAATTGCCCGTAGTGTTAGGTGGATTAGTCAGGGGCAAATATAGGGGGGTGGGTTTCTCTTCGGAGGGTCGGTGTGAACTTGTTGGGCCCAAGGACCTGTTTCCACATTGTAGGTAATCTAATCTAATCTAATCAGTTAGCCGGATGGTTGGTTTGCCACACATTGTGATGCCAACAGCGCAGGTTCAATTGTCATACCAGCTGAAGTTACCACAAAGGTCCCACCTTCTCAACCTCACCCTCACTTGAGGCGTGGTGAACCTCAGGTTAGCCACCGCCAGTCATTTCTCTCCAACAACAGAGCAACTCTATGGTCCTCGGGACTATGGTGACATTACCTTTAACTTAGATAAGCCTGGTATCTCTAGGGAGTTAGTCATAGGAACAGAGGAGGCCATTCAGCCAGTGGGCTGGGGACCCAGAGGAATTGGCCGGCCGACTGGGGCGGTCAGTCTGTCAGAGATCTCGAGCCTGGCAGGTGCAGGGAGAGCAAGTTCACATCTGGAAAGCCCACACCATGGAGAGACTGCAGACAGGAGAAGGATTGTAATGTTTACCCTTTAACTTTATTTCTTTACCTTCCTAATTTATACAATGAAGAATGTAACAGAGAACGTTTAGCTTTTCTCTTTATTCCTCTATTTTTGTACCTAAGATCCGTACATAGCAACTTTATACCTAAGATGGTGCCTTGTGTGGTGACGTGGTACACGTTTCACTGTACTCCTGTATTTTGTACTTGAGTACACGTGACAATAAGCCTCATTCTAATTCTAACATGAAACAATATGTTGGATACTCAAAGGCAAAATACTGTTGACGCTGTAAATCTGAAATAAAAAATGTGCTGGAATCATTCAGCAGAACAGGCAGTATCTGTGGAGAATTTCAGGTCGATGCCCTTTCATTAGAAACAGGAGAAAGGTAGATTTGTAAAAAGAATTTAAGTCGGTTGGAGTGGGGATCCGGAGGCAACAAGGTGGAAAGGCAGGGCAGGATGGATTAAATGACGAAACAGAGTGCCGGTGGGAACAGTGAGAAACCCAGGTTTGGTCAAGATGATAACGACATCAATGATCATTGGGACTGAAGTATGGGTCATTTCACAAGCTTACCTTCAGGCTGCTGTCAAAGAGATTATCATTGGGTTTGGTACTTTGCAGGTCTAGAAAGAAACAGAATAGTGTTTAGTTATGTCTGGGTCACAAAGTGTGTGTGTGTGTCTGTGTGTGTTTGTTTGTGTGTGTGTATGTGTGTGTATATACGTTGTGTGTATGTGCGTGTGTATATTTGTGTGTGTGTGAGTGAGAGAGAGATGCCAGGATCGTTTTCTCAATGTTATTACATTGATGTACACTTCCATCACTGTGAATGCATTTTTCATGGAATTGCCATCTTGGTATAGCTTCCTGCCTGATTGTTAACACCAACTAGTTAACAGGTAAGTCAATTGTCAGGGGAGCTCCCATTATGGACACAACAAGCTAATGAAATCTCATTGATTACTATCTTTAACACAATATGTAACTTATATAAATCCAATTGATGTAAACGGCCAAGCAAGTATTGCTTTCCATTTTTATATGAGCTGACACCTTTACTTTCAAAATCATACGTTGTAGAAATTCAAGATTAACTATTTATCCTTGAACTTGGTACTTGAATCATTGGAAACAATAGTTGGTGGATGAAAGCATTTAAGGAGTGCTGTATATTTTCATACGTTTTATACATTTTCCTATATTTTCAACATTATAGATTTGCCAAAACAAGGAGATGACTTCTTCCAAACTTATCCCACTTCTGGATTTGAAATTAACACCCATTGGGATTTTTTTCCAAGGTGTAGTCAATGGTGTCAAGTCTGACTGCCTTCAGCTGTTCCCCCAAGTTCTTGAATTCCCTCCCTAAACATGTCTTTCCTACTTAAAGATGCTTCTTTAAAGCCTATCTTGTTGCCCAAGATTTTGGTCACCTCCCCTGATAATTACTTGTTTGGATCAGTGTCAACTTCTGTGCTCAAATGCCCCTGGGACGCCATGCAGGCGCTAAGTAAGTGCAAGTTTTTGTTGTTGCTAACAGCCTCCAGCAGCCACCTTCCCACCTCAACAACATCGAGTGACGTGATTGGCTCTATTTCGAAAGTGGCCTGTTGTCAGGTGTCCAAAGCATCTGCCAGGTTCAGGGAACAGGCTCTTTCACATGTAAAATTAATTTGTAATAAAGCATGGACAGGATTCCAATAGGGATTTTATGTCACTGTTGTGACTGTAATGAAGTCAGCCAACTGGTCCTCACATAGAATAGGAGTTCACTAATTGGGCTGTTAATCTGGTCCAATCAGGGAGCTCAGGCTGACAGGTAAGAAAAAAGCAGTCGCCGCAGGGAGTGGAGTGCATTATTTCCCCCTCCAATTCTATTTTGATTTAATCCCTGCCCTCCCCTTCACTGTTTGATCACACAGCATTGCCCTTTGTGAAGGGCACTGCTTGTCACTGGCCACTCGAGTGTTTCCTTTCTTCCTGGTGGTGGAAACCGAATAAAGATTCGTACATCTTGTGTCGTTCACTATGTCCCACACCTGCACACACACAACATGGGTGCTGGGGGAAAAAAATAATAATAAGCACTACCGCAGTTAGGCGGGAGTGTGGGGGTTTATTAAAAAAACAAAAAAAAAAGCAGTGTCAGAAATTCTGGCACTCTGAGAGCTGGCTCTGAAAAGGCAGTACCACCTCTGTGCACTCATTTCAGTGAGGACCAGTTCGATCCTATACACTACAGGCTTTAATCAGATTCATGGATGCAGAACCATCAAAGTCATAGAGGTTTTACAGCACAAAAAGAGCCCCTTCGGCCCATTGTGTCCATGCCAGTGACTGACTGGCTTGCTAAACTATTATCTCCAACTCTGAAGGGCAATTGTTAAACAAGAAGGGTCGTTATGACAACTACTGAGACTAGGGAATTCATTGAACCTGCAGGTTGCATGAGACATACTCGAGGTGGCTGGGAGAGCTTGACTCATCACTGCCACAAGATGAACATGCGTTTTAAAAATGGTCAGCCAGGACTATTCATGAATAGCACAATATTCGGCTACCATGGGTGATTCTGTCTTTAATAACAGGGTCAATCTTGAATTAAGTTTAAGAAAGCATCTCAACCGTTATTCCCTTCCAATTGCCAATACCAATAATGTGGAGGAGCCGGTGTCGGTCTGGGGTGGAAAAAGTTAAAACACCAGTTTATAGTCCAACAGGTTTATTTGGAAGCACCAGCTTTCGGAGCACCGCCCCTTCATGAGGTGAGCGACCAGTCAAAAGACCAACACTCCGAAAGCTAATGCTTCCAAATAAATCTGTTGGACTATAACCTGGCATTATGTGATTTTTAACTAATACCATTAAAGCTATCCGGATCCTGATCATCTGGACTTCCCCTTTTGAATCTTGTATGAGAATTCCAGATCCTTGGGTTCTGGATCATGGGGGCGTCACTGGACTGCCACTGGAGGCAGTTCAAAAGAGATTAACTCGGCAAGTTCCTGGGGTGAGGGATGTGATTAGTCCTGTACTAATAGGTTAGTCCTGTACACATTAGAGTTAGGAAGAATGAGGGGTGATCTTATCGAAACATGCAAGATTTTATGTGCATCTGACTGGGCAGGATGTTGAGAAGATGTTTCTACAAGTCGCAGAATCTCAAACTAGAGGATATAATTACAGAATACAGGGACACTCATACAGAGACACAAAGGAAATTCTCCCCCCAGAGGGTAGTGGAGGTCTGGAAATCTCTGCTGCAGAGTTGTGGAAGCTAGATCACTATCAGTATTAGAAGAAGTGATAGATTTTCTTTTAAAAATCAGGGAATTGACAACTGTGCTGAGCTAGCACAAAAGAGGAATTGAGGACCGGGGCAGATTGGCCACATTCCTGTTGACCAGGACAGCAGCTTGAGGGGCTGAATGGCCACCTTCTGTTCCTATTTCTTACAGAATTCAGCCTTAAGGCTGCAAGTGGTTTTCTTAATTAGAATATTATTATTATTATGAATTGCATAAGTAACTGTTGTCTGCAATGAGAATTGACACTTAGGGGCAGCAAAGTGGCTCTGTGGTTAGCTCTGCTGCCTCATAGCGCCAGTGACCTTGGTCCGATTCCAGCCTCGGGCGACTGTCTGTGTGGAGTTTGCACATTCTCCCCGTGTCTGTGTGGGTTTCCTCCGGGTGCTCTGGTTTCCTCCCACAGTCCAAAGATGTGCAGGTTTGGTGAAGTGGCCACGCTAAATTGCCAGTAGTGTCCAGGGATATGCAGGCTAAGTGGATTAGTCATGGGAAATGCAGGATTATGGGGATGGGATTGGAACTGGGTGGGATGCTCCTTGGAGTGTCAGTATAGACTCCATGGGCCAAATGGTTTGCTTCCACACTGCAGGGATTCTATGAATTCTTTACAGTTCCCAATGTCTCTTCTATGAGCAAACATTCTTTATTGCCGAAGTTTCCATTAAACCACCTCTGAGATTTCTTGTTAATGATTGCTGCTCAAGAGAAGTGCCACAGATTAGGATTATGCCTCGTCAGGGACACAGTTTCTTGAACAAGGACTGAAACAAACGCAGAAGCAACAAAAAGCCTGACAGATTGAAAACTACAGCTTTAACTGGTAACTGTTCCAAGGACTTGCTTTCTGGGATTTGTTTCAATTCTTTTGTGAAAGACGACTGAGGTAAAGTTTTAATTAACTACAAAAGACGGGCTCCTAAAATTGTAACAAATTGCCATTATGAGAAGCTAAAAATCCAGCCAGATTTTTTGCAGAGTATGGAAGACTCTGTTGAGCTTTCAAAATGAAAGGCAGTAGCCAGATTCTGAAGACCTTCCCTCATTTGTGACCGATTAATGTTTTTGCTGGACTGGGTGAAGGGGGAGGGTGCTTTGCTCAGCAGCGATATTTAAACTGAGTCATGATTTCAAACCAATCCCATTTTGGTTGTTGTAAGATACGTAATCTAGAGGACCGAGTCACGAGTCAGTGAGATGTAGTAAATATTCATCTCAAAGGGCTGACATACCATCTGTTTAAGTGTTGTGATCTGAAGTTCTTTAAACTCCCCCACTCATTAAACTTGAATAAAAGTCTTAAAATGTCACTGAGAGTTGAAAACAAAACTCCCTTGCACAGAGCTTGACTGGACTAGTAACCTGTTATAGTTTAAAAAAAATTACATTGACAATTGACTGTACAGTTTCAGCAGAAGTGTTTGTTAAAAGTTCCTCAGGACTGTTATTACACTGTACATTATGAACACTTTGCTGAGTTTCAAAACCAACAATTATCTCAGCAGGGCATTCTGAGTTCACAGTTTGATTATCGGTTAAATGAGGCTAATAGGATTAGCTGTCTTTGGTGTGGGGGTCTGATTAGAAAGGTTTGTTCTTATGAAAGATTAACCACAGGTTGTTCTGCTATAATGCGCATAATGGGGATGTTGTTTCTAAAGCACAAACTTTTAAAACATGTGTTGGCGATTATGTCACCAACACTTTATGCGCTGTTTCTCTAGCGTGAATTTTCTATAATGCGGAGTTGCACAAGAACGCAACCATCACATTATAGAATTACTGTCTGAATTTGAAGAGATTTAAAAGCTTTGAATTAGATTTTTGAATGGGAGTTTATTTTTCCATTACCAAGTGTATCGGCATTAGAGTTGTATTAGGTTGTTGGCACTTCATTGCTTTTAGTCTCCACATAGCTCCTAAGGTCTTCCTGTTGGACAATGGGCTATGGAGGTGACACGGGTATGAGAGGACATGGGAAGTATGATGAGGTGGGTGCGGACATGAGTAGGCATGGAGCTAGCATGGGGTTATAAGGAGCATGGGGGTATGTAGGAAGGGTGCGAAGATGTGAGGGGTAAGGGCTGGAGTGGCAAACAGCATCTAAAACTATGGTTCCCAACCTAATTCTGGTGTAGCTCAATTTTAATGCTACACACAGCGCAATGCCAGAGTGAGAATTTGAGGTAGGGTAGGGGGAGGGTGGTTGAGTGGTATGAGCATTCAAACAGCATGGACACAGGCACAGAAACAAAACTCAGGCACCACACATTTTGTATGCTATGTAGGTGTTAGTGAAAGGACCTCAAAGCTCAGTGGATTAGTCCTCATCCACGGGTAAATAATATTATGCATGTTTAAAGAGGCCTTGTAGCCAATCCTGGAACTGTTGAATCCAGGTCTTCCTCACAAAATCACCAGAGCTGCCTCAGAGTTCCCCAGCCTCACATTCGACTTGTGACCCCACTGAGGGTCATGTGCCATAGTTGGGAATCCGTGATCTAAAGCTACCAGGACCAAATTCCAGAGAATCTCTGCATGTCTTCAAACCAGGAGAAGGTGAGGACTGCAGGTGCTGGAGATCAGAGTCGCGAGTGTGTTGCTGGAAAAGCCCAGCAGGTCAGGCAGCATCCGAGAAGCGCTTACCCCGAAACATTGATTCATCTGCTCCTCGAATGCTGCTTGACCTGCGGTGCTTTTCTAGCAACACACGTCTTCAAACCAGCCCACCTTGGCACCGACCCGTCTCAGTGACTACCTAAAATCTGCTGCACGGGTCGATGGGGCAGACTCGATTCCCCTGCTCCCGTCTACCTGGGGCAAAAACTGGGACCGTGCCACATATTTTCCAATTTTAGTGCAATTACATTTCTACAACATGTGCAGATACCTGGGCTCCTGATGTCTTGATTCACCTGCCGAAAGAAAAAGTCAAATTATTGAAGGTGACAAAAGCGCGAGCTGTGAAGCTAATGGTCAGCAATGCATGAAAATGAGCTAACACCCAAAATCTTCCCAATCCATCCCATCTGTACTCACTCCCAGGTTAATAGGGTTCAAATCCTAGCAAGACATGTGATAGAATTTAAATTCCACTCGTAAGATCTGGAATCCAAAGCTAGTCCCTATACCAGTGACCAAGAAACCATTGTTATCTATTGCAAAAAACACACCTGGTTTGTTCATGCCCTTTAGGATGGGTATATGAATAGGAAGGGTTCAGAGGGATATGGGCCAAATGTGGGCAAATGGGACTAGGTCACACTGGGATGTCTGGTCAGATGGGATGAGTTGGACCGAAGGGTCTGTTTCCGTGCTGTACGTCTCTATGACACTAGTGATGCAGGGATCACGCTAGTTTCTAAGTGTGTGACAGGTTTTGCAACCAGTGCTTTTAAATATCTCTGCAATCATAAAATGCCCTCAACATGTTTACCCAAGCTTCTAGTACATTCTGTGGCATCTGAGTCAACTTTACTTTAGCTCTGAGTCAACACTCAGGCTTAATCAATCAAGAATCAACGTCACAATCACACCCAGGACTAACAAATGCAATCGTCAGTTTGTGCAGGACAGGATATGACTTCACCTCAAGTCCACCTTCCCACATTATCCCCAAGATTCCCTTTGTGGTCAAAATTTAACAACCTTTGGCTTAAATTTGGTGAATGACTGAACGTTCTCAGTTCTCTCGGGCAGAGGATTCCAAAAATTCACAACCCCGTGTTGAAAGAAAATTCTTCCGACCTCAGACTTGAACATTGGTTGTTCCAGGTAGTTTATAAATCCCTACAGTGCAGAATGAGGCCATTGAGCCCATCAAGGTTGTACTGACCCTCTGAGGAGCATCCCACCCTATCCCTATAATCCTACATTTACCCTGATTAATCCACCTCCCTGCACACAATGGAACAATTAAACACGGTTAATCCACCTAACCTGCACATTGTTGGACTGTAGGAGGAAACCGGAGCACCTGGAGGAAACCCACACAGACACGAGGAGCATGTGACTCCACACCGGCAGTGACCTGAAGCTGGAATCGAACCTGGGTCCCTGGCGCTGTGAGGCAGCAGTACTAACCACAGAGCCACTGTGCCGCCCATCGTATTGGGAAACTGAAGGTTGACAAGTACATTCCAGTCGGTCTGAATTAGCTACATTGAACAGGGCTCTTGATGAGCATTAATTGGTTTGGCCAATGGCATTTCCTAGCCCTGAACTCCCTCTTCCCACACCTCTCAAAATAGTGGTGCTGCCACTGATGAGATGAAACTAGCCCACACCCATTCCTGTATTTCTGGACAGTCTCTGGTTTCTTTGACCTACTACGCCAATCAAATAGAGAGACAGGGAAAATTGCAATGCCACCCCTTCCCCCCCATCCCCCGCCCCCACCCTACCAAGTGCATTGAAAACCCTTCGTCCTTTGCACTCACTATGAAATATATCATTCTGAAGTAAATGACACCTTACACCATGCCAATTAAAAAGAAATACTTGCAGGTATTTTGCAGTGAGGTCTCGGAGGAACAGGGAAAATTCTCTGCAAACACAATAAAGTAGTAGGCCTTAGTTAAACAGAAAGACAATGCTGAATGAAAATGATTCAGTTACTGAATGGGCCTACATTATAGTAAAACAATCCTGGAATTCCTGGAGATCCTGGTGGTCCTGGAGGTCCTGGAATACCAGGAACACCTGGAGTACCTGGGAGTCCCTAAAATGGAAGAATAAAAGGGATATTTTAGGCAAAAAGAACATAAGCTTGAAATCATCAAAATGCTTGAGAGTGGATCACTTTTGCCTTCCTCATGTTTTGATAACACTTCCAGCTTAGATCTGGTATAAATGAGATGCATATAGAGCTTCAATCAACATCATTCTGATATTTTGCCTCAATTATATTTTACGTGACTGATTTACTCATAGAGTGATGTAGTGATTAAATTTAGTTTCTAAATGTGTGACAGATTTCGCAACCAGTGCTTTTAAATATTTCTGCAATCACAAAACATCCGCATCACGCTTATCCAAGCTTCTAGAATATTCTGTGGTGTCTGTTTCCTTTAGCTCTGAGTCAGCATCCACACTTCACCAATCAAGCACAGTGAGTATAGATTAGTTTCCAGACTCTCCTAATCAAACACAGAGACATTAGATTATTGAACATCATGTGCAGTAAGCTCTGCTCTACTCTCTGGTCTTCCAGAGATCTGTTGAGTTGTCAACTCTGTCCTTGACACTGGTATTTGTCTCAATGAACACATATATATTCCAAAAGGTAACACAATATCAGTGATTGTGAGAAGATTTTTATCGAGAGATTTCCATCCCAGCAGATTGGGATGAAGTAATATTCTGGTAGTGTATGGGTTTTTAAAAAAAATTCCATATTTTTTCCCACTAACAATGGTTTTTGTTAAAGTTTGTTTCCACTGGCACTAATTGACATCTTGCCCAAGTATCGATTTCACAGAATCACAGCATAGTTTTAGATAATAATCCAATTCCCTTTTTCACAATTCAATGGAAATTGTCTCCACCATATTTTCAGGAAGCACATTCCACTTGCTGTGTGAAAATGTTTCTCCTCCTGTCTCCACTGCTTCCTCTCCCAATTACCTTAAGTTTGTGCCCTCCGGGTTTTCGATCCTGCCAACAATGGGAACAGTTTTTGCCTATCCCCTGTGTCCACTTCCCTCAGGAGTTTTGGGCTTCATTCAGAGATCTTACAGACAGCAGGATGGGAGTTCTGAGCCTATCTCTGGTGATGGAGCTTACTGAGCCCCCAGCATCACACTGTATGTGAAGGCTATTCTACTATAGAAGTCATCATTGCTTACCATCCCCAATCCCAACTATTCAATGCCCATTAATGCGCACACTCTCTAATGTGCATTGAGCAAATAAAACACAATGTAATTCGTCTGTGGTGGTGTGGTCCTCATATTAGACCCTGTTAAAGATGATACAGTTATTGGCTGGCATTTTATGGAGTCCCAGGGGAATGCTGGGAGGCAGCGTGGTACAAAATGATAAGGGGTTACTACGCTACTGGTATTTAGAATAGAATAGAATCCCCCCCAGTGTGGAAACAGACCCTTCCGCCCAACAAGTCCACACCAACCCTCCAAAGAGTATCCCACCCTAAACCTATTCCCCTACCCTATGACACTACATTTACCCCAGACTAATGCACATAACTAACACATCCCTGAACACTATGGGCAATTTAGCATGGTCAATTCACCTCACCTCACCACTGTGGAAGGAATCCAGAGCAGCCAGAGGAAGTCCACGCAGACCTGGGGAGAATGTGCAAATTCCACACAGACAATCACCCGAGACGGGAATCGAACCTGGGTTCCTAGTGCTGTGAGGCGGCAGTGCTAACCACTGAGCTACTATGCCACCCTATTTGTGTGCGGGCACTTAGCCATGTAAGGAGACAGCCAGGTTTTCCTTTTCGACTCCCCATGGGCTCAGGGTTGAGGGGTACAGGATTGTCTTGCCAGTCGGGTAGCCATGCCTCATAGTGGGCCCCCACAGTGTCAAGTGCAATCTTTGTCAGATGACCCCTTCCTTTTCCCTCAGGTTCGAAACCACCCCCCCCCACCTCGCTCGGCAGGATCTGCCCGATTGGTCTCAGTGATCCCCAATCTCCTTGCACTTGGGGATTCCTTGATGAACACTGGAGTCCCAGGAACTGCAGTCCCAGGAGTGGCCACCACCTGAGGTGGCGCCACTGGGCTAGAAATGCTGCTGCTCTCTGATTAGCTGGCAGCTCCCTGGGTGGCGGATGGGGGATGGGAAAGTTGGAGAATATCCTGCTTCCACGGGAAGGGGAGGTAACAATGGTGGTCAAGAGCTGCTTGATGAACTCAAAATTCATCTGGGGTTTCCGTGGCATTTGGAGAAGGGGTAGACTCCAATTTTCCAGTTGCTGGATGAAACCATCGTCTCTGTGTAAAATGCCAGCTCTCACATCACAGTGAGTGAGGTACGGGGTGTAGCAGCAACGTGTTTAGGGTTAGAGGGTTCCTGATTCCTTTTGGCTCTGTTTCTGTAATTTCTGCTGTTTCTCTCTAAGTTTGATTTTGTAATCAAATGTATAACCAAGATGGCGCCGGTTACATTGGTGGAGGCAAGATGGCGCCGGAGAATGGGTGACCTTCGTTCCAGCTGTGTTGATGTGGCAGAGGGACGCGTGCCTGACCACCAGGCCTATGGCCCATGATGGAGCACTTAACAAGATGGACTGTAAGGTTAGAGAATTTCTTTATTCCTTCATTTTTTTTTCTTTATTTTCTGTGTTTTGGTTCATTTTTCTGTGTTTTAAGATGGTGCCGCAGAGTGGCAACACTGTACAACACTTTCCACCGTACTTTATAACAAGATACACATAACAATAAATAAATTAATGGGCCAAACGCAGGCAAATGAGACTAGTTCGGTTTGGGAAACTAGTCAGCATAAATGAATTGGGCTGAAGGCTCTGTTTCCGTGCAGCATGACTCTAATAAACAAACGATATAATACTTCTGCATGAACTGCTGATGCCTCAAACACTTGTCTCGAAATTCACAACACAGAGAGACTGGAGAATATTGACTGACTTTTCCTAATTCCAACATGCTTTAGCCAGCAATGATTCATTGATTGTTTTCCATGCTAAGATCAATTCGCTTTGACAATTGACAAAGGGGATTGAAATTGAAACTTTCTGGGCCACCGAGCCTGGTGCTGATATCTGAATCACAGGTGAAGCCAGCATTAGGTTCTAAAGTGATCTTTTGTCATCACCAACTTCCCTGAGCTTTATTGCACATCAACTCAGTGTCAAGGGTGTGGCATATCGACTCACACACGGTACTGCTCCATGTTCTCCTGAAACACCCGGCTCTCCCTTCTCTCCTTTCAGTCCAGGACGCCCCTGTGAGCACAAAGAGGGAACGGTCAAGAAAAACCCCAAAGAGCAAAATATTGCGGAAACCTGGACTAAAGGCAGTAAATTGTGAAAATGCTTAGCATGGCAGGCAGCGTCTGTAGAAAGAGAGACAGGCACCAGGTCTTCCTACCCTGGGGCAGTGAGTGGGACAACTAGACTAATCATCCAAAAGCCCAGGTTAATGTTCTGAGACATTCAATTCTGGTCTCCCTCCTATAGGAAGGATGTTGTGAAGCTTGAAAGGGTGCAGAAAAGATTTACAAGGATGTTGTCAGGGTTGGAGGGTTTGAGTTATGGGGAGAAGCTGAAATAGGCTGGAGCTGTTTTCCCTGGAGCGTCGGAGGCTGAGGGGGGCATGGATTGGGTGAATAGCCAAGGTCTTTTCCCCAGGCTAGGGGAAGTCGAAAACTAGAGGGTGTAAGTTGAAGGTGAGGGGGGAATTATACAAAAGAGACCTAAGGGACAGCTTTTTCATACAGAGGGTGGTGCATGTATGGAATGAGCTGCCAGAGGAAGTGGTGGAGGCTGGTACAATTACAACATTTAAAAGGCATCTGGATGGGTATATGACTAGGAAGGGCTTAGAGGGATATGGGCCAATGGGACTAGATTAATTTAGGATATCTGGTTGGCATGGACGATTTGGACTGAAGGGTATATTTCTGAGCTGTACACCTCTATGACTGTATGACTGTATGATTTGTGAAGAGACCTTTCCAAGGTCAGGTTTACCATTGCTGTTTCTGGGGGTTGGGGGGAGAGGGGGGTAAGTTGAGACTGAGTGCCCTGTCTGGTTCCATTCCTTACATTAAGTTTTGATACAACTATATGGCTTGCTTGGTTACTTCAAAGGGCAGTCAAGGGTCAATCACATTTGCTGTGGACCTGGACCAGTTATGGACAGCAGATTCCTTTCCTAAAGCACTTGATTGAATCAGACTGCTCTGTACAACAATGGGAACCATTATGCCAGCTTTCCAATCTCAGGATTTTGAATTGGATTCAAATTTCACCATCTGCCCTGATGAGATTTGAACCTGTGGCCTTAAAATTTTAATCTGGGGCTCTGGGGTACAGAGACAATACCATTACATGACCGCTTTGCTCTTTTGGAGAGTAGCTTACATAAAGGAAGATAACAGATAGTCACTAAGAAATCTAATGGTTTAAACCAAAGAACAATACAGCATAGGAAAAGGTCCTTTGGCCCAACAAAACTACACCAATACATGATGTCTTTCTAACCTAAAACCCTATTGCCTTTACATGGTCTGTATCCCTGTATTCCCTCCCTATCATTTATCTGTCTTGGTGCCTCTTAAATATTGCTATTGTACCCACCTCCACCACCTCCTCTGGCAGTATATTCCAGGTACTTACCATCCTCTGTGTAAAAAACCTGTCTCTCACATCTCTTTTACACTTATCACCTTTTACCTTAAACTCACATCCCCCAGTAAGTGACATTTCTATCCTAGGAAAAAGACTCTGATCACCCATTCTATCCACACCTCTCATCATTTTGTAAGCTTCTATCAGGTCACTCCTTATCCTTCAACAGTCAAGTGAAAATAAACCAAGTTTGTCCAATCTCTCCTCATGGTAAAAGCTTCCAGACCAGGTAACGTCCTGGTAAACCATTTCTGTACCCTCTCCAAAGCCTCCATATTTTTCTCGTAGTGTGGTGACCAGAACTGTACACAATATTCCAAATGTGGCTGAATTAAAGTTCTATATGGCTGCCAATTTTTCATTCCCCAAAGCACTGAAGGCAGGTGTGCCAGATGCCATCTTGACCAAGTTCTCCACTTGTGTGGCCACTTTCAGGGAACTTTGGACCTGAATGCCTCGATCCCTCTGGACAGAGGAACCTTGATTATCCGAACAACATGGGAGAAGAGTATTATTTTTGGATAACTGAATGTTCGGATAATCGAATGTTCGGATAATCAAATGCCGGATAACACAGTTTAGGTTCCCTAGATGCTGCCTGACCTGCTGTGCTGTTCCAGCAATAAAGTTTCAGCCAAGCATTAGGACCTTGCCATCTTGTGCGGATAATCTGAAATTCAGATAATCGAATGCCGGATAATCGAAGTTCTTCTCTATATTGATACTACTAAGGATTCTGCCATTTACTGTATTCTTCTCCCCTGCATTAGGTTTCCCAAAATGCATTTGTCTGGATTAAACTCCATCTGCCATTTCCCTGCCAAGTCTCCAGCCAATCTATATCCTGTTGTATCCTCTGGCAATCCTCTTCACTATCTGCAGCTCACCCAATCTTTCTGGCATCTACAAACTTACTATTCAGGCCACCTACAGTCTCCTCCAAATCATTTATATATATTACAAACAACAGGGGTCCCAGCACTGGTCCCTATGGAACACCACTGGGGTCACAGATCTCCAATCTGAAAAATACCCTTCCACTGCTACTCTCTGTCTTCTATGCTAAGCCAATTCTGTACCCATCTTACCAACTCACTTCAGATCCCATGTGACTACACCCTTTTTTGTATCAGCCTGCCATGAGGAACCTTGTCAAAGGCCTTGCTAAAGCCCATACAGACAACATCTACTGCTCTGCCCTCATCAGTCATCTGTGTCACTTCCTCAATTGTGAGACATGACCTTCCCTTCACAAAGCCATGTTGCTTATTACTAATAAATCCATAGTTTTCCAAATGTGAATAAAACCTATCCCTGGCTATTTTCCAGTCCTCTGCGACCTCTCCTCAATGAAAGAAACCTGAAGAAATTTCTTTACTGAGTGAATGGTAAGGACGAGGGAAGCGAAATGAATATTTAACATGTGGTTAAAGGGAAACTAGACAAGGATACAATGGTGGAGGATATTGAGGAATATGGGAATAATGTTTGATGAGGTAATTGGGAAGAAGCTTGAATGGAACAACAGAACTGGCACAGACCGGTTGGGCCTGTTTCTGTGCTGTCCATCTGGTGTAATTCTATATTCCATCCTTTGTCACCTGTATACCAGCAAACCAAACAGGCACTTCTAATTTTCAGGAACATATTAGCTAAGGATTTGAGGTGAATACAGGAGAAGTTAACTGGATGGGTAGTGGATCACTCACTGGTCTTCCAGGTGGGCCTAGCTCTCCCCTCAGTTGCTCCAACATCTGCAACAAAACCAAAAAGAGAAAGAATCACTGTCAATATTTTCCAAACTGATTTAAATCATCTAATGAGACAACTTAGTATTCTAACAGGTCTGACCCATGAGTACATTAATGCCTGTTCTGCACCCAGTGATTGACTGCTGATTTATTTGCGATTTGGAGATGCCGATGTTGGACTGGGGTGCTCAAAGTTAAAAATCACACAACGCAGAATTTGAGCTACAGGGAGAGATTGAATAGACTGGGGCTGTTTTCCCTGAAGCGTCGAAGACTAAGGGGTGACCTTATAGAATCATGAGGGGCATGGATAGGATAAATAGATAAAGTCTTTTCCCTGGGGTGGGTGGAGTCCAGAACTGGAAGGCATAGGGTTATGGTGAGAGGGGAAAGATATAAAAGAGACCGAAGAGGGCAACTTTTTCACGCAGAGCGTGGTATGTGTATGGAATGAGCTGCCAGAGAAAGTGGTGGAGGCTAGTTCAATTGCAACATTTAAAGGGCAGCTGAATGGGTATATGAATAGGAAGGGTTTGGAGGGATATGGACCGGGTGCTGGCAGGTGGGACTAGATTGGGTTAGGATATCTCGTCGGCATGGATAAGTTGGACCGAAGGGTCTGTTTCCATGCTGTACATCTCTATGACTCTATGACCAGATTATAGTCCAACAGGTTTATTTAGAAGCACTAACTTTCGGAGCACCGCTCCTTCATCAGGTGATTGTGGAGAATAAGATGGTAAGAGACAGAATTTATAGCAAAAAAGCTATAAATTGATTGCTATAAATTCTGTATCTTACAATGTTATTCTCCACAACCACCTGATGAAGGAGCAGCGCTCCGAAAGCTAGATATATTTACCAACATTTCTGGGTTAATGATACCTCAGGAATCCTTTTCGAACCTTTTTGATGGAATAAAAAAAGACTGCATCTCACTTGAGTTTATTTCTCAATGTGCAAACCAAGGTGGAGGGGGTTAAGGCCACGAATTTGACACCCTCCATTTCACTCTCACTAAAAGCAATTCATAAGCGAGAGACAAAGTTAAACTAACTAAACTCTTAGCTCAGGTCTGCACCTTAGTGCCCCAATTCACAAGAACATTTTTGAGTGCACAACTGCAGCGTTTCCCCACTGCAGCCTCTCTTAGTGAGTCTGGCTAATCATAGACAGCTCCGCACTGACCCTCCCGCTGCCTACGTTGCTTAAACTTTTCATTTATTCTTTCCCGCGATGAAGATGTAACTGGGTGGTCCACCTGCCCTTAAACTGAGTGGCTTACTGGGCCATTTCAGAGGGCATCAACTGCATTATTATAAGTCTGGAGTCACATGTAGGCCTGGCTGGTTATGAATGGTAGCTTTCTCCCCCTAAAGTGAACCAGGCTTTTAAAACAATTGATGATAATTTCATGACCGTCGTCACAGAGACTAGTTTTCAATTCCACATCATAGGAACTGAATTAATCTCCACTCTGCCAAGATGGGATTCAAACCTCTGTTCCCAGAACTTTAGCTGAGACCTCTGGATTGCTACACCAGTGACTGTCTTCCTCCAAAGCGTACTTTACTTAAACTTTCAAACTTAAATTTGTTTCATGTAAGTGTTTACTAAGAGAAAAACCTATCAATCCAACAGACTTTGAACCAAGCCTGGAACGCGACAGAAATGCTGGTTCCTGAGCTGTGTCAGCATTCATTTACCTGATCGGACGAAATGTCAAACAATTGGGAGCTGGCTGGTCCTGGGGGTCCTGGGGGGCCCTGGGGCCCTGGCAGACAGACACATTCCTGGTCACAGACACCCTGTCACATGGAGCATGAAGAGAACAGAAAAAAAAGAAACACATTTACTTCATACAAGAGATGGAAGAATATCTTTAGAGTTCGTTGTTTGATGAGAGGTCAGTCTGACTGGCAAGAGCAGCATTTTATTAACTGTTCCTAATCGCTCATAAAGGAAGCACTTTGCTCAGCCATTTCAGAAGGCAGTTAATACTGTAGTGAACTGTATTACAGTACACCAGAAATCACATTTAGGCCAAATCAGATAAGGAACATCAAGTTCCTTCTCCAAAGCACGTGAGTGAACTACAGGACAACCTTGATTATCTGAACAAGGCAGGCGGGGGGTATTTTGTGCGGATAATCGATTGCTCGGATAACTGATCTGATCGTAAACAAACAGCAATTTAGGACTGATGGCTATCCGCCATAATGCCTTTTAACTGATAACTGAATGCTGAGTTGCCTAATGCCATTTTTACGGGCCCTTGAAATTTTGTTTGGATAATCCAAAATTTGGATAATTGATGTTCAGATAATCGAGGTTGTCCAGTATATCAGTAAGTTCGTCGTCACCATCACTGAGACTAGCTTTCAATTCTAGATTTTGATTCATTAAATTCTATTTTCATGATCTGATGGGATTTGAACCCATATCTCCAGAACATTAGCCGAGACCTCCGGATTGGTGACATGTTATGGATCAGACCAAATCCACTCACTTAGGCTTTTGTGTTCATGATGTGAAATCCCTGCACAGCACAGTCAGTTGTAGTTGGTTCCACTCTTGTCTCTGACTCACAAGGTTCTGAGGGCAAGTTCTACTCCAGCTTTTGTGTTTAAAAAATCTACGGTGACGTACCCAGTCAGTACTGAGGAGTGCTGCAGAATTAAATAAAGCGGTTACCTAGACATTACCACATTACTGTTAATGGGAACTTCCTGTGTGTAAATTGGCTGTGACATTTCCTATAACACAACAGTAGGTACCCTTAAAGAATACTTCATAAGCTCTGAAGGGGCATTCAGTGGTTGTGAAAAATGATATTCAAAGATTTTCTTCCTGTTGTGTTGGTGACACCAGAGCTTTTCAGACCAGGCTAACAAATGGATTGATATAGCTAGTGAGGATTACGCTTCTGAAGATGCTGGAGATCAGAGTCAAAAAGTATGGTGCTGGAAAAGCACAGCAGGTCAGGCAGCATCCATGGAGCAGGAGAGTCGACGTTTCAAGCATAAGCTCTTCATCACCATTCCTGATGAAGAGCTTATGCTCGAAATGCCGACTCTCCTGCTCCTCGGATGCTGTCTGACCTGCTGTGCTTTTCCAGCACCATACTTTTTGACTGGAAAGAAAGAAACACAATCTGAGCTTTTGGAACCTGACGGAATATTGTCACTCATTTTTGGGACACCAGCTATTCAGTGGGCTGTATCGGAGATCAGCAGTTTGGAAGATAAAGCCATGAAGCTGAAATGAAAATCTGGAGAACGTCATACTGACCAAGGGCCCGGGTGCTCCAACGGGGCCTGGAAGTCCTGGAGGACCAGCAGGTCCAGGGAAACCCTGAAGTTGAGAGACAGAAAGAGGAGATTTTGATTTATCAGACAGAAATGTTTCAACGTATAGCAGCAACTGGTGTATTTCACTAACAAGTGCTCTCAAGTCATACCATCACAGAGATATACAGCATGGAGGCAGACCCTTCTGTCCAACTCGTCTATGCCTAGTCCCATTTGCCAGCATTTGGTCCATGTTCCTCTAAATCCTTCCTATTCATACACCCATCCAGATGTCTTTTAAATGGTGTAACTGTACCAGCCTCCACCACTTCCTCTGGCACTATAAACGCACTACCCTCTGTGTGAAAAAGTTGCCCCTTAGGTCCCTTTTAAATCATTCCCCTCTCACCCGAAATCTGTGCCCTCTAGTTTTGGACTCGCCTTATTGACTTACCCTATCCATGCCCCTCTATAAGGTCACCCCTCAGCCTCCGACACTCCAGGGAAAACAACCCCAGCCTATCCAACCTCTACTATAGCTCAAACCCTCCAACCCTGGCAACATCCTTGTAAATCTTTTCTAAACCCTTTCAAGTTTCACAACATCCTTTCTATGCAAGGAGACCAGAATTGTGTGCAGTATTCCAATAGTGGCCTAACCAAAGCCCTATACAGTTGCAACATGACCGCCCAACACCTATATTCAATGCATTGACCTATAAAGGCAAGCATATCAAATGCCTTCTTCGCTATCCTATCCACTCAGTTCAGTGAAAACACTGTTGTTTCTGGGTCAGAAGGTTGTGAATTCAACTCCCACTGCATGGTCTGAGCACAGAATCTAGGTCAGTCCTTCAATATGCAGTGCTGAGGGAGTTCTGCATTGTCATTCATTGACATTAACCCAAAGCCCCTTTATAGAGTCATAGAGTCAGAGAGATGTACAGCACGGAAACAGACCCTTCTGTCCAGCCCATCCATGCCAACCAGATATCCCAACCCAATCTAGTCCCACCTGCCAGCACCCGGCCCATATCCCTCCAAACCCTTCCTATTCATATACCCATCCAGATGCCTTTTAAGTATTGCAATTGTACCACCCTCTGCGTGAAAAAGTTGCTCCTTGTGTCTCTTTCATATTTTTTTCCTCTCACCCTAATCCCTATAGTTCTGGTCTGCCCCACCCCGGTGAAAAGACCTTGTCTATTTATCCTATCCGTGCCCTTCATGATTTTATAAACCTCTATAAGGTCACCCCTCAGCCTCCAACGCTCCGGGGAAAACAGCCCCGGCCTGTTCAACTTCTCTCTATAGCTCAAATCCTCCAACCCTGGCAATATCCTTGTAAATCTTTTCTGAACCCTTTCAAGTTTCATAACATCTTTCCGATAGAAAGGAGTCCAGAATTGCACGTAATATTCCAACAGTAGTCTAACCAATGTCCTGTTAAGGAAATGTAACAGATCCAATGATTTGTTACTCAAATGAAGATTGATCAGGAAGCTTTCTTGTTAACTGAATGAGTACCAAAAGAAAAATTACCTCTTCACCTGGACGACCTGGGTCACCTTTTTCACCCTATAATCAAATAAAAAGAACAGCCATTACAAACTCAACAGACCCATTGGGATTGAGAGACTCCTGCTGGCTGACCATCCAGGAATCAATAACTCATTCAAAAAGAAACAAGAGATTCTCTCCTCCAATTCTTCTTCCACAGTCTTTGGTTGACTCTCGTGCAGTCTCAGTGTTAGCCACACTCCCATGAGTAACACGCAGTGGAGGAATAAGCTTCGGAATTTTGTATCAGCCTGTGGATGCCATAGTTTAAAAATATTCTTCCCCTCCATCACCAACACTCAGTGAGTGATGTTAACAAGAGGTAATGACAGCGCTCATCACGGCCCCTTCCACAGTACCCTTCAACCTCATGACCTTTTCCACTGAGAAGGACAAGGGTAGCTAATACTTTCAAACAACCCCATCTGCAAGTTCCCTTCCAAGCCACTGACCGTCCTGACTGGCTCCATGTTCCTGTTCATTCATTGTCAAAATTCCCTAACAACACAGTGAGGGTGTTCCAATATCCCAAAGACTGCAGAGGGTCAAGAAGATGGCTCATCACCACTTTCCCGAGTGCAATTAAGGAAAGACCAACAAAGGATGACCATACCAGAAATGCCCACAAACCTTAGAAACCTTGGTCTTTTAGATTAGATTAGATTCCCTACAGTATGGAAACTTCGGCCCAACAAATCCACCCGACCCTCCAAAGAACAACTCACCCAACCCTATATTTACCCCTGCCTAATACACCTAACACTATAATTTAGCATGGCCAATTCACCTGATGTGTACATCTTTGGAATGTGGGAGGAAACTGGAGTACCCAGAGGAAACTCACGCAGGCAAGGGGAGAATGTGCAAACTCCACACAGACAGTTGCCCGAGGCTGGAATTGAACCCGGGTTCCTGGTGCTGTGAGGCAGCAGTGGTAACCACTGAAGCCACCGTGCCACCCCTTGAGTATAAATGAAAGCCAAGGACATAATCAACACATTGTGGCTAAGTTGGTTCTGTGTACAACATAGGCTCCAGGAGAATATTACACTGTCCTTGCCAAATGGGGTTACACTAACTACTGGATGAGAGCAATGCCAACTGGGCCAAAAAGGTGGCATCCTGTTTACCAGCTCCTGCCAATGCTCTGCCTGCAGTGATTTTGGGGTAGACTGGGTAACTGGTGAGCAGTTGTAACTGGTAAGAGCCCACTTGAACTGATAGTGTGGGGTCCTGTACTCTATGTAGGTCCTCAATTGAATATGTAAGTACCAATGAGAAGAACATGTACTGCTGGATATACATGAAAGGGACTTCTAAAGGTCAGCCTTCAGAGCACTGACTCACTTTGTGCGGAGTCAGGGAGAAGGTACACATTCCTCTTGTCATTTCTAGAACTTCCTTTCCTTATCTGCCACCTCCAGGACAACCCACCCCATTCCCATGGTGACTGTAAGGTTCTGCTTCTGGCTTGGCTCTGGAGCGAAGGTGCTGGAATTTCTGTTTCAGTGCTCCCTCCCTCTATACCACATGCACACACACACATACATAGACACACACAGATATATACATATACACACATATACAGACACACAGACAGATACACACACATATACATAGACACACAGACGCACAGCTACATACACAGACACACACAGATAAATATATATGTATACACACATGGATATACATACAGACACATGGACACAGACATATACATACACACACACACAAATAGAGACACACACACACATACTGTCTTTCTCTCTCTCTCTGTCTCTCTCTCTCTCTCTCTGCAATCATTGGCTGCTTTCCAAAGATAATGTCATGGCGGTTGATCACAGAGTTAGTTCCGGCCTCTCTCACTGACGGTGTGATTGCTCTGCCCATTGTCTGTTTGATTTGCCCTCAAAAAGAAAGAACCAGCAGCTCCAACATTTTTTTCAGATGAAACTGAGCACTTCAGGTAAGACAGGATGAGGAAAAGATACACAGAGAAGACACACTGGCGAGGTTTTGTGTTTCTCCTGGCTGGTGACTACAGACAGTTAGCATAGGTCATCGATGGAGACTGAAAACTTGTCAGGTTGGCCACAGTGATGGTCCATTTAACTGAGAGTACTGGAGAGCTGCGAGAAACGAAATAACATTTCATAGTGGGGAAGATGTTCTTCAAAGGAAGTAGTGACCTAAACTTACCTTTTCACCACTAATGGTGTAACCTTGACAAGGAAACTCTGACCCATCTTGACATTGTGGTGCTGGACCGGGAGGTCCAATGTCACCTTTTTCACCCTGTTAACATCGAAAAGAAACGTCAGATAATTTCCGACAGTGCGATTCTAAGACGCAGCTTAGCCAGCTGCAGGCTGTGCCTGTACTAGTTATAGTTGGGAAACTTGTGCACAAATCTAAGCTGACTCAGATTTAGTCCAGTGTGGTTTCAAGGGAGTGCTGTATTTGGGAGAAATGTTGCCCTCTCGATCAGATGTCAAGCCAAAGTTCTGTCTGCTCTCTCAGGTAGATGTAAATGATCTTATGAGGCTATTTCCAAAGCATTACACTGCAGTTCTGCCCACAGTCCTCGCTAATACTTACCCCTCAACCTGTCAGTAATATTGAAAAAAACTTTTCTGCTAACTTATGTTTGTTGTGCCATGCCACTAATGAGTTAAAGTTTTCCTTGTGCGTTGTGGCTTAAAGTTGGACTGGGAGTTGATAATTGAGGATGTTGATGAAGTCTTCCAACTCTGCCTCTGTTTGAGTTCAAGCACTGCATGTGTGAACACAAAGGATTGTTACTACACAACTGAACCACCTAATACTCAGCTTGTGAGAATGAAAAGCAGCCCCTGAAAATCAAAAAATAGTTCTCTCAAGAAAATCTTAAGAACATCCCTTGCAAAAACTAATTTGACATAGGGTCAGGTTCAGAAAAGTAGAGCTATTTACACAATATGAACAACCAAGTTATATGTAATTGTCTGACAAAGCTATAATTGCAAACCTAGGTTTGTGATGGTCTTTATAAATAGAGGCATATACAATGGAACCCCCCATTATCCGGCATTCGATTATCTGAATTTCGGATTATCCAGCAAGATCGCACAGTCCCAATTCTTGGCTAAACATGTTATCCGGCATTCGACTATCCGGAATTCAATTAGTCAAATGAAATACTCCCCGCCCATGTCCTTCGGATAATCAGAGTTCCTCTGTAATCCAAAAGTGAAGAGGTTTGCTGAACTTATGGAAAGTACTTTGACCTCACTGTAGCTATGGTCTCTGATTCTGAGCACCAGAAGGATGTGAAGAGACTTCACGAGAAATTGACAGGAAAAAGTTTTACTATTCGGGATTATGGAGAAGCTGGTGTTGTTGTCCTTCGAGGTTTGATGGTGATCAAATTATGAAAAGTTAAAATAAATATAAACTAAATCAAAAATGTTTCCAATGGCTGAAGCTCAACAATAATTTGACTTTCCAAGTTAATGGATGAACAAACCCAGTACAATATGAGGAAAAATGTTGACACGAAGAGTGTTTAGGATTTGGAATCCACTTCTTCCCTGATACTGAGGTGAATACAGAATCAAAGCTGTGCTCAAAGCAAAATGGGATAAATATTTGAAATAAAACAGAAAGAATGGGTGGGGTTCGACAAGTTGGTAGAGCTTGATTTCTCTTGGAGAGAGTTGGTGTAAACCCGACGGGCTGAATGGGCCACTGTTGTATTCTGTAGGATCCACATTGTGAAGCCGTCGGGAGTTAAAGGAAGGAGCGTGACAAAGGGCCTAGAAACAGGAGAAGCAGCAGGGCTCATCATTTCTCTCCCTGACCCTGGTACCCGGTACCTCACAGACTGTGGGCTAAGAAAGCAGCTTACCCTCACCTACTCCTGGGCAATTAGGGATGGGCATTAAATACCAGCCCTGCCGGCGATACCCACATCCAGTAAAAGACTGAACCAAAAAGACATTCCTTAACAAGGAGAAATACCATCAATACCACCAGCTGAGAGTATTCTGTAGAAACTTGATTATCCGAACGAGACGAATAATTGATTGTTCGGATACTCAATCTGATTGTAAACAAGCAGTAATTTATGAGTGCCAGTTATCCAAACATTTCTCAGTTATGCACGCCATAATTCCGTTTAACTGATAACTGAATGCTGAGTTGCCTAATGCTGTTTTTACGGGACCTTGAGATCTTGTTTGGATAATCCAAAATTTAGATAATTGATGTTTGGACAATTGAGATTGTACTGTATTTATCATAAAGCATGAGTTCTTTATCTTTATTATGTAAGAATTGAGCATCTATTATTCTGTCTGTACAAATGCTCTCTGCTGTACACTATTCTCTGCAAAATCACTCCTCAGTAACCACAGAATGATCAGCCCTGTGAAGGTTATAGGTATAACAGTTCCCAATATTTACAATCCTCAGTATCCACTGATTCTGAACAAACCAATCCCTAATACTCCTTACTAGTTACACCTGAACATCTCGTACTGTTCGCTATCTAAACCGTCAACATTACCTTTGCTCCGGGATAGCTAACCCCTGGCCATCCTCGCTGCCCTTCTTCACCCTGGACAAACAGAAAGATCAGACAATTCACTTGTTATAAAATCCAGAAACAAGCTAACAGTGGGAAGAAACTTACCCCTCACACCCCAATTCCCCCGCACCCCACCCACCATATAGATCACTGAAAGGTCTAGATTGCTGCAGCTTGTAGATCAGTGCAGTATACAGATCACTGGGCTCACTGATCAGCATACTATATAATTCGCTGCAGCTTATACATTGTGGGGCATATAAATCACTACAGAGTATACATCTCTGCAGCTTATGGATTGTTGCAGCTTATAGATAGCTACAGCTATAGACTGTTGTGGCTTATAGATTGCTGCGGCATATAATTGCTGCAGCTTACAGATCACTGTAATGTACAGATAACTGCATTGTATAGATTGCCACAGCTTAAAAATTGCAGAAGCATTTGGATCATCGTAGTGTATAGATCACGGCATTGTATAGATGGCTGCAGTGTATAGATCACTGTGGTGTATAATACACTGTGTTGTATAGATGACTACAGTGTAGAGACCACCGAAGCATATGGGTCCCTGCAGCATATAGATCAGTGTATAGATCACTGTGGTGTATAATAGGCTGCATTGTATAGATTACTACAGTGCATTTATCACCACGGCATATAGATCCCTGTAGCATATAGATCAGTGTATAGACCACTATGACATATAGATTGCGGCAGTGTATTAATCACTGTAATGTATAGATTCTGGCAGTGTATAGATCACTGTGATGTATAGATTGCTGAAGTGGAGTGAGAGCAGAGTGAGACTCTGTCCCTCAGTGGCAGGAAATGAACAGTGCAAGGTAGAGCCAGAGCTGCCCACAAAGGAGGCAGGAACCCTAGGACCTCGGTATCTCAGGGGCATTGGCAGGGGAGCACTTTCCAACTGAGGGTGGGTGGGAGAGAGGTGGGATTGAATTGGAGGTTTCAAAGCATGTACAGGCAGGAAGAGGAGGGGGAAAATGTCTCCTGGGGGGACTTCCCATGATGGGGGAAGGGCGTCTTCCAAATTAGCACCCACTTCCTACTCACTGCTTTAAAACTTTGAAGGAAAGCAGTTGACCTCCCTTGACCTACACCAAACGTACGATATCACGGGCGGGGTAATATTAGCATCAAATAAAAGCAAAATACGGCAATAGCTGGGAATCTGAAACAAAGACAAAAATTGTTGGAGGAACTCAGCATGTCTGGCAGTACTTGTGGAGAGAGAAAGCAGAGTTTACGTTTAACATCCAGTGACCCTTCTTCAGAACAGTCCTTCAGCTCTGAAGAAAAGCCATCTTGGACACAAAACATTACCTCTACTTCATGCTGCACAGATGCTGTCAGACCTGCTGAGTTTTTCCAGCATTTTCTGTCATTGTTTACATACTGGCACCAATGGATCCTCACTTATTTATTTACTTATACGGTGAATGGACTGCACTGATTCTCTGTATGATATACACAGGTCGGTGGTGGGTTAGGAAAAACCGTTAACAACAACCCAAATCAAACCTGGAAACAAGCACACTGATTGGACTGGAGTCCAATCTAAAGCACACAAGATGAGTTGAAAGAGTTTGTGTCGCTTGGTGTGTTTTTCTGTCCTGGTTACCTGCAGTCCCCAACCAAAACCCACACGCTAGGACAGGGGGGGCATGTAATGTTCAGCCCAGTGTTACAGAGGCAATAGGAAGTTTAATAAAAAAAAGACATGTTTTTGGGTTGGACAGGGAACACACATTTGAGAGCTGGATACCTGACTCCAGGAATTGGCACATGTACGGGGTTAACTGCCCCATATTTGCCGGTGACCATTTTCCTTTTGCTGGGGCCAGTATTGTGCTGGTTCAGAGAATTTGCTCCAAACTCCAGCCTGAATCTGGGGTTCAGTAATACTGCCTTTAAGAACATGGCACTGTCAGGACTTGGCAATAAATTGGGCCCACCCAGGGTCCTGGAAAGGGGTCCCTTCACCAGCATCTCCTCAAAATAATTTATCAGCAACAAATTACATTGCTATAGCACCTTAAGCAAAGTAAAACATCCCATACTGCTTCACAGAAGTTTAATTAAGAAGAAAAATCCCAATTGTGAACAAACAAAGGCTAGAGGAGCAAGAGAACTACACCTGTAATTCATTTTTATTTTAGTACAAACTGCACCTATTGAGATTTTTTTTTCCTGACGTTCAGTATTCTAATTTCCATTCTATAACTTAATGATAAACAGTTTATATCTCAGAATGAACGTGAATACTGACCTTGGGCCCTCTATCCCCTTTATCTCCTTTTTGTCCCTATAGAGATAAGTTAAATGTGAATTCATCAGTGTAATTCTAAACAACAAAACTTTTATTAACACAAAGTCGCCACAGTCATACCAGACTATGAGGCTGTTTTCTTTAGAGAGAGAAAGAGATGACTGATGGTGGGCTAATCTGAGGGTTTAAGTGCATGAGGTGTGTATGTGTGTTGTTTTTGAGGTGTGTGTGAGATGTGTGTGTGTGTTTGAGGTGTGTATGAGAATGGTGTGTGTGGTGTGTTTGAGATGTGTGTGAGATTGATGTGTGTGTGTATGTGTGTGTGTGTGTGTGTGAGTGTTTTTGAGGTGTGCGTGAAATGTGTGTGTTTGAGGTGTGTGTGAGAATGATGTATGTGTGGTGTGTTTGAGATGTGTGTATGGTGTGTGTGAGAATGATGTGTGTGGTGTTTTTAAGGTGTATGTGAGGTGTGTGTGTGTGTTTGAGGTGTGTGTGAGAATGATGTGTGTGGTGTTTTTAAGGTGTATGTGAGGTGTGTGTGTGTGTGTTTGAGGTGTGTGTGAGAATGATGTATGTGTGTTGTGTTTGAGATGTGTGTATGGTGCGTGTGAGATGTGTGCATGTGGGTGTCTGTGAGGTGTGTGTGGTGTGTTTGAGGTGTGTGTGAGATGTGTGTGTGTGAACACTTGTACTGATTTGCATGATGCTGCATTGGAATTTGTGACTGGGATTCAGGAGTGATTTTGGTGAATTTTATTGATTTCTGCACTGAGGTCAGAGATGAAAAAACATCGTCTACACATCAACATCTACATCACTTCAATCTTATAGCATGTGACACTGACCGGAGGCCCTGCTGGTCCACGTGGTCCTGAAAGTCCTGGTAAACCAGTCTCACCCGGTAAACCCTGGAATAGGAGAAGAGGGATTAATTACAGCACACGGAGGGAGATTATACCAGGGCTGTGTTTGAAGTCAAGGGACAGAGAAGGAGCTGCAGTTAATGTTGGTGCTAAAACAGCAAATAGGGGAATTTTAGATACATTAATCATCAGGAGATAATGTTGCATATGCAATTTCAGGACCTTGAGATTTAAACAGGGCACTTTCTATTGGATTAGACTTTGACCAAAACCAGTAGATGGCACCATTGGGCAACAAAGGTGACAGTTTCCAAGTGTACTGTTCACAAGTCAAAATGTCCTGAAATGTGGTTCACTGTACGACAGGTCAGACTTGTTGAGAAATTGTTTGTTACGTTTTGTATAAAATCAAGGCTGAAGATAAATTTTAATCAAAACAGTTTGTGGCCAATGTTACTCACACTCCAACTTGTAGAGGCTAGGAGGTATAGTTAGTAAGTTTGCAGTTGACACCAAAATTGGAGGTATAGTGGACAGCAAGGAAGGTTACCTCAGAGTATAACAGGATCTTGATCAGATGGGCCAATGGGCTGAGGAGTGGCAGATGGAGTTTAATTTAGATAAATGTGAGATACTGCATTTTAGAAAGGCAAATCAGGGCAGGTCCTGGGGAGTGTTGCTGACCAAAGGGATCTTGGAGTGCAGGGTCATAGCTCCTTGAAAGTGGAGTCGCAGGTAGATAGGATAGTGAAAAAGGCGTTTGGTATGCTTTCTTTTATTGGTCAGAGTATTGAGTATAGAAGTTGAGAGGTCATGTTGCGGCTGTACAGGACGTTGGTTCGGCCACTTTTGGAATATCGTGTGCAATTCTGCTCTTCCTCCTATCAGAAGGGTGTTGTGAAACTTCAAAGGGTTCAGAAAATATTTAAAAGGATGTTGCCAAGGTTGGTAAGGGGTTTATAAAATCATGAGGGGCATGGATACACTCCTGGAGTGGGGGAGTCCAGAACTAGAGGACATAGGTTTAGGGTGAGAGGGGAAAAATTTAAAAGAGACCTAAGGGACATATTTTTCACACAGAGAGTGGTGCATGTGGGGAATGAGCTGCCAGAGGAAGTGGAGGAGGCAAGGACAATTACAGCATTTAAGAGGCAACTGGATGGGTATATGAATAGGAAGGGTTTAGAGGGATATAGGCCAAGTGCTGGTAAATGGGACAAGATTGATTTAGGATATCTGGTCAGCATGGCCGAGTTGGACTGAAGAGTCTGTTTCTGTGCTGTACATCTCCATGATTCTAGATGTGTATAGACCTGGGTGCCATATGTTTAGAACAATGTGAATGGGTTGGAGACAGTGCAAATTAAGTTTACAAGAATGGGGCAGCAGGGATGAGAAATTTCAGCGATGATAGATTTAAAAAGTTGGCTCTGAGTTGCTTGGAGAGGAGAAAGCTGAGGGGACATTTAATTGAAGTTTTCAGAATCATGAGGGGCTGGGACTGAGTAGACAGGGAGAAACTGATCCTGCTTGCTCATGGATGGAGAATGAGAGGATACAGATTCACAGTGATTTGCAAAAGATGCAAACGTGATGTGGGAGAAATTTTTTGCGTACAGCAAGTGGTTTGGGTCTAGAATGCACTGGCTGGAAGTGGAGGCAGGTTCAGTTGATACATTCAAGAGGCCATTGGATGATTAGTTAAATAGAAACAACTTGCAAGGGTATGGCGAAAAAGCAGGAGACTGGCACAAAATCAAAGCACTCAAAAAGCCAGTGTAGACACAATGACACTTCAGGGCTTGATTGGGGTTTTACATCAGGGAGCAAGCTGGCCAGCAAAGGATCTACTGATTGTGAAGGACCTCGAAGCACAGGGTGGAGAAAGAGCAGGGACATCTTCCGGTGTTTTGGCTATCATTCATTCCTCTATTCCCCCACACTGCCAAAAGAGATTCACTGCACATTCAACTCATCCCTGCCTGTGGGATCAGACTGAGCACAAATGGCTGCCATTTTTGCCTGCAGTTTGCAATTCAGAAACAACTCAGTGTGTGGGAAGCACTTTGGGACTTCCTGAGAAACCTAATAATGCTCTATATGAACACAACTTGCTTCTTATTACAAATATTAGACTCAAAACTTACTCTCGGCCCCGGGGGTCCATCTAAACCAGGATTCCCAGGAATGCCAGGACTTCCAGGAACTGCTTCACTCTGGAAAAAAAAGGATATTATTATATGTCATAATGGTTTAAAAAAAACCTCTTTGCTCTTCCTGTTTCTCCCAGCACCAAAATGGTTCAAACAGAATTACATTCCAGAAATGGAAGTTTGTAACATCAGCATTTCAGACTCCATGGAAATGTCATCCAAGTATTGAATAAGCCTTCAGCTACATTCGACTTTTAGTCTTTGAGATATTTACACTTTCTTTCCCTTAGTTTGAGGCTGCTTCCGAAATTTGAAAATGCAAATGGGCAGCACGGTGGCACAGTGGTGAGTACTGCTGCCTCACAGCGCCGGAGACCTGGGTTCAATCCCCCCCTCAGGCAATTGTCTGTGTGGAGTTGGCACATTCTCCTCCTGTCTGTGTGGGTTTTCTTCAGGTGCTCTGGTTTCCTCCCACAGTCCAAAGATGTGCAGGTCAGGTGAATTGGCCATGCTAAATTGCCCATAGTGTAGGGGGGTGGGTTGCTCTTCAGAGGGTCAGTGTGGACTTGTTGGGCTGAAGGGCCTGTTTCCACACTGAAGGGAATCTAATCTATATTTTCATGAAATGACTATTGTTTTGTTTCTCATATGGGGAGGAGGTGGTGTGGTGGTAATGTCCCCAGTAATTCAGAAGTCCACACCAGTGATTTGATGTCATGATTTCAAATCCTACCTCGGCAGATTGTGAAATTTGAATTCGCTAAAATCTGGAATTAAAAATCTGTTTAATAGCAGACATGTGTTCATAGTTGGTTTTCATAAACATCTTTCTGGTTTGCTAATGCCCTTTGCGCAAGGAAATCTGACATCCTTACAGATGGCTGCTGACCACACAGCAATGTGGGTGACTTTTCTCTGTTTTCTGTAATGGCCTGGTGAGATGGTCAGCTCTATCAAACCGCTACAAACACTGAACAAAGAAAACCAGACAGAGCACCTGGCAACAACCTTGACACTGGGCTCAACGATGGCAAAACTCAGCCGTGTCACACACTAACAGGAAGTGCTGGAGAAACTCTGCAGGTCTGACAGCATCAGTAGAGAGAGAAGCGGAGTTATAACATTTCGAGTCCAGTGACCTTTTATCTGCTAATCACGGAACATCTTCCTTATTAACCTTTGGGAGTTTGTCCCAAAATTGGGAGAGCTGTCCCAGAGATTGGTCATACTTTCAGAATCATGCTTTACAAGCAATGTTGCAGGGCAGCACCATCACCATCCCTGGGTGTGTCCCTGTCCCACTAGCAGGGTAGACCCACCAGACGTGGTGGCACAGTGGTATACAATAAGGAGGGAGTTGCCTTGGGAATCCATACGAATCAGCTCTGGATCCCATGAAGTCTCATGGCATCAGGTCAAACATGAGAAAGGAAACCTGACAAAGTGCGCCATGCACACTATAAATCCATCCTCCTGCATGTTGAACACCAGTTGGAGGCAGCACTCGGGGTAGCAAGGGTTTAGCTTCTGTCACGTCCAGCTATGTGAATGATGGAGAACAATTAAACAAGTCATTGTGGGAGGAAGAGGAGGCTCCACAAAGATCTCCATCCTCAATGATGGGGAGTGTACCACATCAGCACAAAAGATAAGGCTGAATTATCTAACTTCAAATGTTGAGCAAATGATCCATCTTGGCCTCCTCCAGAGGTTCCCAGCATCATGGCTACCAATCTTGAGGCAATTTGATTCACTCCCCATTTTATCACAAAAGACACTGGAGATTGCGAATGGTTATGGGTCCTGACAACATGGTAATGGCATTGGATTTGTGCTCCAGAATTAGCTGAACCAGGACAGCCAACACTGGCACTGAAGCAGAAATTTGGGAAAATGCCCAGAAGTCTCTTGCCCACAGAAAGGTCAAATCCAATCCAACGAATTATCATCCCTTCGACATCTGCAAAGTGATGGAAAGAGGGGTTGACGGTGCTCCGAGCAGCAGGAGAACAGCAATAACATGCTCAGTGACACTCAGACTGCGTTCAAACAGGCGGATTCGGCTCCTCGCCTCATTCCAATCACAGACAATACAGGTGCAAAAAACCCCAATTCTGCACAGAGTTGAGAGTGATCACTTTTCACACGAAGGCAGGGTTTGTCTGAGTGTAGTATCGAGGAACCCAGGCAAAACGGGAGTCGATGGAAATCAGAGCAAGCCTCATTCCTGGTTAGAGTCATTCCCAGTGCAATGAAAGACAGATATGATTGTTGGAGGTCAATCAGTTCCAGGACATTTCTGAAACAGGATCACATGAGAGTGTCCGGGGCATTATCATCTTCAGTTGCTTCATCAATAACCAGCATTCGATCATAATGTCAGAAGTGAGATGTTTGCTGATGATTGCATAATGTTCAGTTCCATGCAAGACTCCTCAGATATTGTAGTGCTAACACCCTGTCTGCTGCATTACAGTGCTAACTCCCTATCTGCTGCATTACAGTGCTAACTCCCTATCTGCTGCATTACTGTGCTGACTCATAATCTGCTGCATTACAGTGCTAACACCCTATCTGCTGCATTACTGTGCTAACTCCCTATCTGCTGCATTACTGTGCTGACTCATAATCTGCTGCATTACAGTGCTAACACCCTATCTGCTGCATTACTGTGCTAACACCCTATCTGCTGCATTACAGTGCTAACACCCTATTTGCTGCATTACTGTGCTGACTCATAATCTGCTGCATTACAGTGCTAACACCCTATCTGCTGCATTACTGTGCTGACTCATAATCTGCTGCATTACAGTGCTAACACCCTATCTGCTGCATTACTGTGCTAACTCCCTATCTGCTGCATTACTGTGCTAACACCCTATCTGCTGCATTACTGTGCTGACTCCCAATCTGCTGCATTACTGTGCTAACACCCTATCTGCTGCATTACTGTGCTAACACCCTATCTGCTGCATTACAGTGCTAACACCCTATTTGCTGCATTACTGTGCTGACTCATAATCTGCTGCATTACAGTGCTAACACCCTATCTGCTGCATTACTGTGCTAATACCCTATCTGCTGCATTACAGTGCTAACACCCTATCTACTGCATTACTGTGCTAACTCCATATCTGCTGCATTACTGTGCTAACACCCTATCTACTGCATTACTGTGCTAACTCCCTTTCTGTTGAATTATTGTGCTTACTCCCTATCTGCTGCATTACTGTGCTAACACCCAATCTGCTGCATTACAGTGCTAACACCCTATCTGCTGCATTACAGTGTTAACACCCTATCTGCTGCATTACTGTGCTAACACCCTATCTGCTGCATTACAGTGCTAACTCCCTATCTGCTGCATTACAGTGCTAACACCCTATCTGCTGCTTAAAGTGCTAACTTCCTATCTGCTGCATTACTGTGCTAACTCCCTGTTTATTGCATTATAGTGCTAACTCCCTATCGGCTGCAATACGGAGCTAACTCCCTATCTGCTGCATTACTGTGCTAACTCCCAATCTGCTGCATTACTGTGCTGACTCCCTATCTGCTGCATTACTGTGCTGACACCCTATCTGCTGCATTACTGTGCTAACTCCCTATCTGCTGCATTACAGTGCTAACTTCCTATCTGCTGCATTACTGTGCTAACTTCCTATTTATTGCATTATAGTGCTAACTCCCTATCGGCTGCAATACGGAGCTAACTCCCTATCTGCTGCATTACTGTGCTAACTCCCTATCTGTTGCATTACTGTGCTAACTCCTTATTGGCTGCATTACTGTACTAACTCCCTATCTGTTGAATTACTGTGCTAACTCCCTATCTGCTGCATTACTGTGCTAATACCCTATCTGCTGCATTACAGTGTTAACACCCTATCTGCTGCATTACTGTGCTAACACCCTATCTGCTGCATTACAGTGCTAACTCCCTATCTGCTGCATTACAGTGCTAACACCCTATCTGCTGCATTACAGTGCTAACACCCTATTTACTGCATTACTGTGCTAACTCCATATCTGCTGCATTACTGTGCTAACACCCTATCTACTGCATTACTGTGCTAACTCCCTTTCTGTTGAATTATTGTGCTTACTCCCTATGTGCTGCATTACTGTGCTAACACCCAATCTGCTGCATTACAGTGCTAACACCCTATCTGCTGCATTACAGTGTTAACACCCTATCTGCTGCATTACTGTGCTAACACCCTATTTGCTGCATTACAGTGCTAACTCCCTATCTGCTGCATTACAGTGCTAACACCCTATCTGCTGCATTACAGTGCTAACACCCTATCTGCTGCTTAAAGTGCTAACTTCCTATCTGCTGCATTACTGTGCTAACTCCCTGTTTATTGCATTATAGTGCTAACTCCCTATCGGCTGCAATACGGAGCTAACTCCCTATCTGCTGCATTACTGTGCTAACTCCCAATCTGCTGCATTACTGTGCTGACACCCTATCTGCTGCATTACTGTGCTAACTCCCTATCTGCTGCATTACAGTGCTAACTTCCTATCTGCTGCATTACTGTGCTAACTTCCTATTTATTGCATTATAGTGCTAACTCCCTATCGGCTGCAATACGGAGCTAACTCCCTATCTGCTGCATTACTGTGCTAACTCCCTATCTGTTGCATTACTGTGCTAACTCCTTATTGGCTGCATTACTGTACTAACTCCCTATCTGTTGAATTACTGTGCTAACTCCCTATCTGCTGCATTACTGTGCTAATACCCTATCTGCTGCATTACAGTGTTAACACCCTATCTGCTGCATTACTGTGCTAACACCCTATCTGCTGCATTACAGTGCTAACTCCCTATCTGCTGCATTACAGTGCTAACACCCTATCTGCTGCATTACAGTGCTAACACCCTATTTACTGCATTACTGTGCTAACTCCATATCTGCTGCATTACTGTGCTAACACCCTATCTACTGCATTACTGTGCTAACTCCCTTTCTGTTGAATTATTGTGCTTACTCCCTATGTGCTGCATTACTGTGCTAACATCCAATCTGCTGCATTACAGTGCTAACACCCTATCTGCTGCATTACAGTGTTAACACCCTATCTGCTGCATTACTGTGCTAACACCCTATTTGCTGCATTACAGTGCTAACTCCCTATCTGCTGCATTACAGTGCTAACACCCTATCTGCTGCATTACAGTGCTAACACCCTATCTGCTGCTTAAAGTGCTAACTTCCTATCTGCTGCATTACTGTGCTAACTCCCTGTTTATTGCATTATAGTGCTAACTCCCTATCGGCTGCAATACGGAGCTAACTCCCTATCTGCTGCATTACTGTGCTAACTCCCAATCTGCTGCATTACTGTGCTGACTCCCTATCTGCTGCATTACTGTGCTAACACCCTATCTGCTGCATTACTGTGCTAACTCCCTATCTGCTGCATTACAGTGCTAACTTCCTATCTGCTGCATTACTGTGCTAACTCCCTATTTATTGCATTATAGTGCTAACTCCCTATCGGCTGCAATACGGAGCTAACTCCCTATCTGCTGCATTACTGTGCTAACTCCCTATCTGTTGCATTACTGTGCTAACACCCAATCTGCTGCATTACAGTGCTAACACCCTATCTGCTGCATTACAGTGTTAACACCCTATCTGCTGCATTACTGTGCTAACACCCTATCTGCTGCATTACAGTGCTAACTCCCTATCTGCTGCATTACAGTGCTAACACCCTATCTGCCGCATTACAGTGCTAACACCCTATCTGCTGCTTAAAGTGCTAACTTCCAATCTGCTGCATTACTGTGCTAACTCCCTGTTTATTGCATTATAGTGCTAACTCCCTATCAGCTGCAATACGGAGCTAACTCCCTATCTGCTGCATTACTGTGCTAACTCCCAATCTGCTGCATTACTGTGCTGACTCCCTATCTGCTGCATTACTGTGCTAACACCCTATCTGCTGCATTACTGTGCTAACTCCCTATCTGCTGCATTACAGTGCTAACTTCCTATCTGCTGCATTACTGTGCTAACTCCCTATTTATTGCATTATAGTGCTAACTCCCTATCGGCTGCAATACGGAGCTAACTCCCTATCTGCTGCATTACTGTGCTAACTCCCTATCTGTTGCATTACTGTGCTAACTCCTTATTGGCTGCATTACTGTACTAACTCCCTATCTGTTGAATTACTGTGCTAACTCCCTATCTGCTGCATTACTGTGCTAACTCCCTATTTATTGCATTACAGTGCTAACTCCCTATCTGTTGCATTACAGTGCTAACTCCCTATCGGCTGCATTACTGTACTAACTCCCTATCTGTTGAATTACTGAGCTAACTCTCTATCTGCTGCATTACTGTGCTAACTCCCTATTTATTGCATTACAGTGCTAACGCCCTATCTGTTGCATTACTGTGCTAACTCCCTATCGGCTGCATTACTGTGCTAACACCCTATCTGCTGCATCACTGTGCTAACACCCTATCTGTTGCATTACAGTGCTAACTCCCTAACTACTGCATTACACAGCTAACTCCCTATCTGCTGCATTACTGTGTTAACTCCCTATCTACTGCATTCCAGTGCTAACTCCCTATCTGCTGAATTACAGTGCTAACTCCCAATCTGCTGCATTACTGTGCCAACTCCCGATCTGCCGCATTGCATTGCTAACTTCCTATCTGCTGCATTACAGAGCTAACTCCCTGTGTGTTGCATTATTGTGCTAAATCCCTATCTGCTGTATTAAAGTGGAAACACCTTATCTGCTTCATTACTGTGCTAATTCCCTATCTACTGCATTACAGGCTGAATCGCTATGTGCTGCATTACACAGCTAACTCCCTATCTGCTGCATTACTGTGCTAACTCCCTATCTGTTGCATTACTGTGCTAACTCCCTATCTGCTGCATTACAGTGCTAACTCCCTATCTGCTGCATTACACAGCTAACTCCCTATCTATTGCATTACTGTGCTAACTCCCTATCTGCTGCATTACACAGCTAACTCCCTATCTGCTGCATTACAGTGCTAACTCCCTATCTGCTGCATTACACAGCTAACTCTCTACCTATTGCATTACAGTGCTAACTCCCTATCTGCTGCATTACACAGCTAACTCCCTATCTATTGCATTACTGTGCTAACTCCCTATCTGCTGCATTACACAGCTAACTCCCTATCTGCTGCATTACACTGCTAACTCCCTATCTGCTGCATTACACAGCTAACTCCCTATCTATTGCATTACAGTGCTAACTCCCTATCTGCTGCATTACACAGCTAACTCCCTATCTGCTGCATTACAGTGCTAACTCCCTATCTGCTGCATTACACAGCTAACTCCCTATCTGCATTTCTGTGCTAACTCACTATCTGCTGCATTACAGTACTAACTCCCTATCTGCTGCATTACTGTGCTAACTCCATATCTGCTGCATTACTTTGCTAACTCCCTATCTGGAATATTACAGTGCTAACTCCCTATCTGCTGCATTGCACAGCTAACTCCCTATCTGCTGCATTACAGAACTAACTCCATATCTGCTGCATTACTGTGCTAACTCCCTATCTGGAATATTACAGTGCTAACTCCATATCTGCTGCATTACAGTACTAACTCCCTATCTGCTGCATTACAGTGCTAACTCCCTGTCTGCTGCATTACCATGCTAACTCCCTATCTGCTGCATTACTTTACTAACTCCTTATCTGCTGCATTACTGTGCTAACTCCCTATCTGCTGCATTACACAGCTAACTCCCTATCTGCTGCATTACTGTGCTAACTCCTTATCTGCTCCATTACAGGCCAACTCCCTATCTGCTGCATTACCATGCGAACTCCCTATCTGCTGCATTACACAGCTAACTCCCTATCTGTTGCATTACAGTGCTAACTCCTTATCTGCTGCATTATTGTGCTAACTCCCTATCTGCAATATTACAGTGCTAACTCCCTATCTGCTGCATTACTGTGCTAACCCTTTATCTGCTGCATTAGTGTGCCAAATCCCGATCTACTGCATTACTGTGCTAACGCTTTGTGAGCTGCATTACTGTGCTAACTCCCTATCTGCTTCATTACGTGCTAATTCCCTATCTACTGCATTACAGGCTGAATCGCTATCTGCTGCATTACACAGCTAACTCCCTATCTGCTGCATTACTGTGCTAACTCCCTATCTGCTACGTTACAGTGCTAACTCCCTATCTGCTGCATTACACAGCTAACTCCCTATCTGTTGCATTACAGTGCTAACTCCCTATCTGCTGCATTACACAGCTAACTCCCTATCTGTTGCATTACAGTGCTAACTCCTTATCTGCTGCTTTATTGTGCTAACTCCCTATCTGCAATATTACAGTGCCATCTCCCTATCTGCTGCATTACCGAGCTAATTTCCTATCTCCTGCATTACAGTGCTAACTCTCTATCTGCTGCATTACTGTGCTAATCCTGTATCTGCTGCATTACTGTGCCAAATCCCGATCTACTGCATTACTGTGCTAACTCTTTGTGTGCTTCATTACTGTGCTAACTCCCTATCTACTGCATTACAGGCTGAATCGCTATCTGCTGCATTACACAGCTAACTCCCTATCTGCTGCATTACTGTGCTAACTCACTATCTGTTGCATTACTGTGCTAACTCCTTATCTGCTGCATTACAGAGCTAACTCCCTATCTGCTGCATTACACAGCTAACTCCCTATCTATTGCATTACAGTGCTAACTCCCTATCTGCTGCATTACAGTGCTAACTCCCTATCTGCTGCATTGCATTGCTAACTTCCTATCTGCTGCATTACAGAGCTAACTCTCTGTGTGTTGCATTATTGTGCTAAATCCCTATCTGCTGTATTAAAGTGGAAACTCCTTATCTGCTTCATTACTGTGCTAATTCCCTATCTACTGCATTACAGTGCTAACTCCGCATCTGTTGCATTACACAGCTAACTCCCTATCTATTGCATTACAGTGCTAACTCCCTATCTACTGCATTACACAGCTAACTCCCTATCTGCTGCATTACAGTGCTAACTCCCTATCTGCTGCATTACACAGCTAACTCCCTATCTATTGCATTACTGTGCTAACTCCCTATCTGCTGCATTACACAGCTAACTCCCTATCTGCTGCATTACAGTGCTAACTCCCTATCTGCTGCATTACACAGCTAACTCACTATCTGCTGCATTACACAGCTAACTCCCTATCTATTGCATTACAGTGCTAACTCCCTATCTGCTGCATTACACAGCTAACTCCCTATCTATTGCATCACCGTGCTAACTCCCTATCTGCTGCATTACAGTGCTAACTTCCTATCTGCTGCATTACTGTGCTAACTTCGTATTTATTGCATTATAGTGCTAACTCCCTATCGGCTGCAATACGGAGCTAACTCCCTATCTGCTGCATTACTGTGCTAACTCCCAATCTGCTGCATTACTGTGCTGACTCCCTATCTGCTGCATTACTGTGCTGACACCCTATCTGCTGCATTACTGTGCTAACTCCCTATCTGCTGCATTACAGTGCTAACTTCCTATCTGCTGCATTACTGTGCTAACTTCCTATTTATTGCATTATAGTGCTAACTCCCTATCGGCTGCAATACGGAGCTAACTCCCTATCTGCTGCATTACTGTGCTAACTCCCTATCTGTTGCATTACTGTGCTAACTCCTTATTGGCTGCATTACTGTACTAACTCCCTATCTGTTGAATTACTGTGCTAACTCCCTATCTGCTGCATTACTGTGCTAATACCCTATCTGCTGCATTACAGTGTTAACACCCTATCTGCTGCATTACTGTGCTAACACCCTATCTGCTGCATTACAGTGCTAACTCCCTATCTGCTGCATTACAGTGCTAACACCCTATCTGCTGCATTACAGTGCTAACACCCTATTTACTGCATTACTGTGCTAACTCCATATCTGCTGCATTACTGTGCTAACACCCTATCTACTGCATTACTGTGCTAACTCCCTTTCTGTTGAATTATTGTGCTTACTCCCTATGTGCTGCATTACTGTGCTAACACCCAATCTGCTGCATTACAGTGCTAACACCCTATCTGCTGCATTACAGTGTTAACACCCTATCTGCTGCATTACTGTGCTAACACCCTATTTGCTGCATTACAGTGCTAACTCCCTATCTGCTGCATTACAGTGCTAACACCCTATCTGCTGCATTACAGTGCTAACACCCTATCTGCTGCTTAAAGTGCTAACTTCCTATCTGCTGCATTACTGTGCTAACTCCCTGTTTATTGCATTATAGTGCTAACTCCCTATCGGCTGCAATACGGAGCTAACTCCCTATCTGCTGCATTACTGTGCTAACTCCCAATCTGCTGCATTACTGTGCTGACACCCTATCTGCTGCATTACTGTGCTAACTCCCTATCTGCTGCATTACAGTGCTAACTTCCTATCTGCTGCATTACTGTGCTAACTTCCTATTTATTGCATTATAGTGCTAACTCCCTATCGGCTGCAATACGGAGCTAACTCCCTATCTGCTGCATTACTGTGCTAACTCCCTATCTGTTGCATTACTGTGCTAACTCCTTATTGGCTGCATTACTGTACTAACTCCCTATCTGTTGAATTACTGTGCTAACTCCCTATCTGCTGCATTACTGTGCTAATACCCTATCTGCTGCATTACAGTGTTAACACCCTATCTGCTGCATTACTGTGCTAACACCCTATCTGCTGCATTACAGTGCTAACTCCCTATCTGCTGCATTACAGTGCTAACACCCTATCTGCTGCATTACAGTGCTAACACCCTATTTACTGCATTACTGTGCTAACTCCATATCTGCTGCATTACTGTGCTAACACCCTATCTACTGCATTACTGTGCTAACTCCCTTTCTGTTGAATTATTGTGCTTACTCCCTATGTGCTGCATTACTGTGCTAACATCCAATCTGCTGCATTACAGTGCTAACACCCTATCTGCTGCATTACAGTGTTAACACCCTATCTGCTGCATTACTGTGCTAACACCCTATTTGCTGCATTACAGTGCTAACTCCCTATCTGCTGCATTACAGTGCTAACACCCTATCTGCTGCATTACAGTGCTAACACCCTATCTGCTGCTTAAAGTGCTAACTTCCTATCTGCTGCATTACTGTGCTAACTCCCTGTTTATTGCATTATAGTGCTAACTCCCTATCGGCTGCAATACGGAGCTAACTCCCTATCTGCTGCATTACTGTGCTAACTCCCAATCTGCTGCATTACTGTGCTGACTCCCTATCTGCTGCATTACTGTGCTAACACCCTATCTGCTGCATTACTGTGCTAACTCCCTATCTGCTGCATTACAGTGCTAACTTCCTATCTGCTGCATTACTGTGCTAACTCCCTATTTATTGCATTATAGTGCTAACTCCCTATCGGCTGCAATACGGAGCTAACTCCCTATCTGCTGCATTACTGTGCTAACTCCCTATCTGTTGCATTACTGTGCTAACACCCAATCTGCTGCATTACAGTGCTAACACCCTATCTGCTGCATTACAGTGTTAACACCCTATCTGCTGCATTACTGTGCTAACACCCTATCTGCTGCATTACAGTGCTAACTCCCTATCTGCTGCATTACAGTGCTAACACCCTATCTGCCGCATTACAGTGCTAACACCCTATCTGCTGCTTAAAGTGCTAACTTCCAATCTGCTGCATTACTGTGCTAACTCCCTGTTTATTGCATTATAGTGCTAACTCCCTATCAGCTGCAATACGGAGCTAACTCCCTATCTGCTGCATTACTGTGCTAACTCCCAATCTGCTGCATTACTGTGCTGACTCCCTATCTGCTGCATTACTGTGCTAACACCCTATCTGCTGCATTACTGTGCTAACTCCCTATCTGCTGCATTACAGTGCTAACTTCCTATCTGCTGCATTACTGTGCTAACTCCCTATTTATTGCATTATAGTGCTAACTCCCTATCGGCTGCAATACGGAGCTAACTCCCTATCTGCTGCATTACTGTGCTAACTCCCTATCTGTTGCATTACTGTGCTAACTCCTTATTGGCTGCATTACTGTACTAACTCCCTATCTGTTGAATTACTGTGCTAACTCCCTATCTGCTGCATTACTGTGCTAACTCCCTATTTATTGCATTACAGTGCTAACTCCCTATCTGTTGCATTACAGTGCTAACTCCCTATCGGCTGCATTACTGTACTAACTCCCTATCTGTTGAATTACTGAGCTAACTCTCTATCTGCTGCATTACTGTGCTAACTCCCTATTTATTGCATTACAGTGCTAACGCCCTATCTGTTGCATTACTGTGCTAACTCCCTATCGGCTGCATTACTGTGCTAACACCCTATCTGCTGCATCACTGTGCTAACACCCTATCTGTTGCATTACAGTGCTAACTCCCTAACTACTGCATTACACAGCTAACTCCCTATCTGCTGCATTACTGTGTTAACTCCCTATCTACTGCATTCCAGTGCTAACTCCCTATCTGCTGAATTACAGTGCTAACTCCCAATCTGCTGCATTACTGTGCCAACTCCCGATCTGCCGCATTGCATTGCTAACTTCCTATCTGCTGCATTACAGAGCTAACTCCCTGTGTGTTGCATTATTGTGCTAAATCCCTATCTGCTGTATTAAAGTGGAAACACCTTATCTGCTTCATTACTGTGCTAATTCCCTATCTACTGCATTACAGGCTGAATCGCTATGTGCTGCATTACACAGCTAACTCCCTATCTGCTGCATTACTGTGCTAACTCCCTATCTGTTGCATTACTGTGCTAACTCCCTATCTGCTGCATTACAGTGCTAACTCCCTATCTGCTGCATTACACAGCTAACTCCCTATCTATTGCATTACTGTGCTAACTCCCTATCTGCTGCATTACACAGCTAACTCCCTATCTGCTGCATTACAGTGCTAACTCCCTATCTGCTGCATTACACAGCTAACTCTCTACCTATTGCATTACAGTGCTAACTCCCTATCTGCTGCATTACACAGCTAACTCCCTATCTATTGCATTACTGTGCTAACTCCCTATCTGCTGCATTACACAGCTAACTCCCTATCTGCTGCATTACACTGCTAACTCCCTATCTGCTGCATTACACAGCTAACTCCCTATCTATTGCATTACAGTGCTAACTCCCTATCTGCTGCATTACACAGCTAACTCCCTATCTGCTGCATTACAGTGCTAACTCCCTATCTGCTGCATTACACAGCTAACTCCCTATCTGCATTTCTGTGCTAACTCACTATCTGCTGCATTACAGTACTAACTCCCTATCTGCTGCATTACTGTGCTAACTCCATATCTGCTGCATTACTTTGCTAACTCCCTATCTGGAATATTACAGTGCTAACTCCCTATCTGCTGCATTGCACAGCTAACTCCCTATCTGCTGCATTACAGAACTAACTCCATATCTGCTGCATTACTGTGCTAACTCCCTATCTGGAATATTACAGTGCTAACTCCATATCTGCTGCATTACAGTACTAACTCCCTATCTGCTGCATTACAGTGCTAACTCCCTGTCTGCTGCATTACCATGCTAACTCCCTATCTGCTGCATTACTTTACTAACTCCTTATCTGCTGCATTACTGTGCTAACTCCCTATCTGCTGCATTACACAGCTAACTCCCTATCTGCTGCATTACTGTGCTAACTCCTTATCTGCTCCATTACAGGCCAACTCCCTATCTGCTGCATTACCATGCGAACTCCCTATCTGCTGCATTACACAGCTAACTCCCTATCTGTTGCATTACAGTGCTAACTCCTTATCTGCTGCATTATTGTGCTAACTCCCTATCTGCAATATTACAGTGCTAACTCCCTATCTGCTGCATTACTGTGCTAACCCTTTATCTGCTGCATTAGTGTGCCAAATCCCGATCTACTGCATTACTGTGCTAACGCTTTGTGAGCTGCATTACTGTGCTAACTCCCTATCTGCTTCATTACGTGCTAATTCCCTATCTACTGCATTACAGGCTGAATCGCTATCTGCTGCATTACACAGCTAACTCCCTATCTGCTGCATTACTGTGCTAACTCCCTATCTGCTACGTTACAGTGCTAACTCCCTATCTGCTGCATTACACAGCTAACTCCCTATCTGTTGCATTACAGTGCTAACTCCCTATCTGCTGCATTACACAGCTAACTCCCTATCTGTTGCATTACAGTGCTAACTCCTTATCTGCTGCTTTATTGTGCTAACTCCCTATCTGCAATATTACAGTGCCATCTCCCTATCTGCTGCATTACCGAGCTAATTTCCTATCTCCTGCATTACAGTGCTAACTCTCTATCTGCTGCATTACTGTGCTAATCCTGTATCTGCTGCATTACTGTGCCAAATCCCGATCTACTGCATTACTGTGCTAACTCTTTGTGTGCTTCATTACTGTGCTAACTCCCTATCTACTGCATTACAGGCTGAATCGCTATCTGCTGCATTACACAGCTAACTCCCTATCTGCTGCATTACTGTGCTAACTCACTATCTGTTGCATTACTGTGCTAACTCCTTATCTGCTGCATTACAGAGCTAACTCCCTATCTGCTGCATTACACAGCTAACTCCCTATCTATTGCATTACAGTGCTAACTCCCTATCTGCTGCATTACAGTGCTAACTCCCTATCTGCTGCATTGCATTGCTAACTTCCTATCTGCTGCATTACAGAGCTAACTCTCTGTGTGTTGCATTATTGTGCTAAATCCCTATCTGCTGTATTAAAGTGGAAACTCCTTATCTGCTTCATTACTGTGCTAATTCCCTATCTACTGCATTACAGTGCTAACTCCGCATCTGTTGCATTACACAGCTAACTCCCTATCTATTGCATTACAGTGCTAACTCCCTATCTACTGCATTACACAGCTAACTCCCTATCTGCTGCATTACAGTGCTAACTCCCTATCTGCTGCATTACACAGCTAACTCCCTATCTATTGCATTACTGTGCTAACTCCCTATCTGCTGCATTACACAGCTAACTCCCTATCTGCTGCATTACAGTGCTAACTCCCTATCTGCTGCATTACACAGCTAACTCACTATCTGCTGCATTACACAGCTAACTCCCTATCTATTGCATTACAGTGCTAACTCCCTATCTGCTGCATTACACAGCTAACTCCCTATCTATTGCATCACCGTGCTAACTCCCTATCTGCTGCATTACAGTGCTAACTTCCTATCTGCTGCATTACTGTGCTAACTTCGTATTTATTGCATTATAGTGCTAACTCCCTATCGGCTGCAATATGGAGCTAACTCCCTATCTGCTGCATTACTGTGCTAACTCCCTATCTGTTGCATTACTGTGCTAATTCCTTATTGGCTGCATTACTGTACTAACTCCCTATCTGTTGAATTACTATGCTAACTCCCTATCTACTGCATTACTGTGCTAACACCCTATCTGCTGCATTACAGTGTTAACACCCTATGTGCTGCATTACTGTGCTAACACCCTATCTGCTGCATTACAGTGCTAACTCCCTATCTGCTGCATTACAGTGCTAACACCCTATTTACTGCATTACTGTGCTAACTCCATATCTGCTGCATTACTGTGCTAACACCCTATCTACTGCATTACTGTGCTAACTCCCTTTCTGTTGAATTATTGTGCTTACTCCCTATCTGCTGCATTACTGTGCTAACACCCAATCTGCTGCATTACAGTGCTAACACCCTATCTGCTGCATTACAGTGTTAACACCCTATCTGCTGCATTACTGTGCTAACACCCTATTTGCTGCATTACAGTGCTAACTTCCTATCTGCTGCATTACAGTGCGAATACCCTATCTGCTGCATTACAGTGCTAACACCCTATCTGCTGCTTAAAGTGCTAACTTCCTATCTGCTGCATTACGTGCTAACTCCCTGTTTATTGCATTATAGTGCTAACTCCCTATCGGCTGCAATACGGAGCTAACTCCCTATCTGCTGCATTACTGTGCTAACTCCCAATCTGCTGCATTACTGTGCTGACTCCCTATCTGCTGCATTACTGTGCTAACACCCTATCTGCTGCATTACTGTGCTAACTCCCTATCTGCTGCATTACAGTGCTAACTTCCTATCTGCTGCATTACTGTGCTAACTCCCTATTTATTGCATTATAGTGCTAACTCCCTATCGGCTGCAATACGGAGCTAACTCCCTATCTGCTGCATTACTGTGCTAACTCCCTATCTGTTGCATTACTGTGCTAACTCCTTATTGGCTGCATTACTGTACTAACTCCCTATCTGTTGAATTACTGTGCTAACACCCAATCTGCTGCATTACAGTGCTAACACCCTATCTGCTGCATTACAGTGTTAACACCCTATCTGCTGCATTACTGTGCTAACACCCTATCTGCTGCATTACAGTGCTAACTCCCTATCTGCTGCATTACAGTGCTAACACCCTATCTGCTGCATTACAGTGCTAACACCCTATCTGCTGCTTAAAGTGCTAACTTCCAATCTGCTGCATTACTGTGCTAACTCCCTGTTTATTGCATTATAGTGCTAACTCCCTATCGGCTGCAATACGGAGCTAACTCCCTATCTGCTGCATTACTGTGCTAACTCCCAATCTGCTGCATTACTGTGCTGACTCCCTATCTGCTGCATGACTGTGCTAACACCCTATCTGCTGCATTACTGTGCTAACTCCCTATCTGCTGCATTACAGTGCTAACTTCCTATCTGCTGCATTACTGTGCTAACTCCCTATTTATTGCATTATAGTGCTAACTCCCTATCAGCTGCAATACGGAGCTAACTCCCTATCTGCTGCATTACTGTGCTAACTCCCTATCTGTTGCATTACTGTGCTAACTCCTTATTGGCTGCATTACTGTACTAACTCCCTATCTGTTGAATTACTGTGCTAACTCCCTATCTGCTGCATTACTGTGCTAACTCCCTATTTATTGCATTACAGTGCTAACTCCCTATCTGTTGCATTACAGTGCTAACTCCCTATCGGCTGCATTACTGTACTAACTCCCTATCTGTTGAATTACTGAGCTAACTCTCTATCTGCTGCATTACTGTGCTAACTCCCTATTTATTGCATTACAGTGCTAACTCCCTATCTGTTGCATTACTGTGCTAACTCCCTATCGGCTGCATTACTGTGCTAACACCCTATCTGCTGCATCACTGTGCTAACACCCTATCTGTTGCATTACAGTGCTAACTCCCTAACTACTGCATTACACAGCTAACTCCCTATCTGCTGCATTACTGTGTTAACTCCCTATCTACTGCATTACAGTGCTAACTCCCTATCTGCTGAATTACAGTGCTAACTCCCAATCTGCTGCATTACTGTGCCAACTCCCGATCTGCCGCATTGCATTGCTAACTTCCTATCTGCTGCATTACAGAGCTAACTCCCTGTGTGTTGCATTATTGTGCTAAATCCCTATCTGCTGTATTAAAGTGGAAACACCTTATCTGCTTCATTACTGTGCTAATTCCCTATCTACTGCATTACAGGCTGAATCGCTATGTGCTGCATTACACAGCTAACTCCCTATCTGCTGCATTACTGTGCTAACTCCCTATCTGTTGCATTACTGTGCTAACTCCCTATCTGCTGCATTACAGTGCTAACTCCCTATCTGCTGCATTACACAGCTAACTCCCTATCTATTGCATTACTGTGCTAACTCCCTATCTGCTGCATTACACATCTAACTCCCTATCTGATGCATTACAGTGCTAACTCCCTATCTGCTGCATTACACAGCTAACTCTCTACCTATTGCATTACAGTGCTAACTCCCTATCTGCTGCATTACACAGCTAACTCCCTATCTATTGCATTACTGTGCTAACTCCCTATCTGCTGCATTACACAGCTAACTCCCTATCTGCTGCATTACACTGCTAACTCCCTATCTGCTGCATTACACAGCTAACTCCCTATCTATTGCATTACAGTGCTAACTCCCTATCTGCTGCATTACACAGCTAACTCCCTATCTATTGCATTACTGTGCTAACTCCCTATCTGCTGCATTACACAGCTAACTCCCTATCTGCTGCATTACAGTGCTAACTCCCTATCTGCTGCATTACACAGCTAACTCCCTATCTGCATTTCTGTGCTAACTCACTATCTGCTGCATTACAGTACTAACTCCCTATCTGCTGCATTACTGTGCTAACTCCATATCTGCTGCATTACTTTGCTAACTCCCTATCTGGAATATTACAGTGCTAACTCCCTATCTGCTGCATTGCACAGCTAACTCCATATCTGCTGCATTACTGTGCTAACTCCATATCTGCTGCATTACAGTGCTAACTCCCTATCTGCTGCATTACAGTGCTAACTCCCTGTCTGCTGCATTACCATGCTAACTCCCTATCTGCTGCATTACTTTACTAACTCCTTATCTGCTGCATTACTGTGCTAACTCCCTATCTGCTGCATTACACAGCTAACTCCCTATCTGCTGCATTACTGTGCTAACTCCTTATCTGCTCCATTACAGGCCAACTCCCTATCTGCTGCATTACCATGCGAACTCCCTATCTGCTGCATTACACAGCTAACTCCCTATCTGTTGCATTACAGTGCTAACTCCTTATCTGCTGCATTATTGTGCTAACTCCCTATCTGCAATATTACAGTGCTAACTCCCTATCTGCTGCATTACTGTGCTAACCCTTTATCTGCTGCATTAGTGTGCCAAATCCCGATCTACTGCATTACTGTGCTAACGCTTTGTGAGCTGCATTACTGTGCTAACTCCCTATCTGCTTCATTACGTGCTAATTCCCTATCTACTGCATTACAGGCTGAATTGCTATCTGCTGCATTACACAGCTAACTCACTATCTGCTGCATTACTGTGCTAACTCCCTATCTGCTACGTTACAGTGCTAACTCCCTATCTGCTGCATTACACAGCTAACTCCCTATCTGTTGCATTACAGTGCTAACTCCCTATCTGCTGCATTACACAGCTAACTCCCTATCTGTTGCATTACAGTGCTAACTCCTTATCTGCTGCTTTATTGTGCTAACTCCCTATCTGCAATATTACAGTGCCATCTCCCTATCTGCTGCATTACCGAGCTAATTTCCTATCTCCTGCATTACAGTGCTAACTCTCTATCTGCTGCATTACTGTGCTAATCCTGTATCTGCTGCATTACTGTGCCAAATCCCGATCTACTGCATTACTGTGCTAACTCTTTGTGTGCTTCATTACTGTGCTAACTCCCTATCTACTGCATTACAGGCTGAATCGCTATCTGCTGCATTACACAGCTAACTCCCGATCTGCTGCATTACTGTGCTAACTCACTATCTGTTGCATTACTGTGCTAACTCCTTATCTGCTGCATTACAGAGCTAACTCCCTATCTGCTGCATTACACAGCTAACTCCCTATCTATTGCATTACAGTGCTAACTCCCTATCTGCTGCATTACACAGCTAACTCCCTATCTATTGCATTGCATTGCTAACTTCCTATCTGCTGCATTACAGAGCTAACTCTCTGTGTGTTGCATTATTGTGCTAAATCCCTATCTGCTGTATTAAAGTGGAAACTCCTTATCTGCTTCATTACTGTGCTAATTCCCTATCTACTGCATTACAGTGCTAACTCCCCATCTGTTGCATTACACAGCTAACTCCCTATCTATTGCATTACAGTGCTAACTCCCTATCTGCTGCATTACACAGCTAACTCCCTATCTGCTGCATTACAGTGCTAACTCCCTATCTGCTGCATTACACAGCTAACTCCCTATCTATTGCATTACTGTGCTAACTCCCTATCTGCTGCATTACACAGCTAACTCCCTATCTGCTGCATTACAGTGCTAACTCCCTATCTGCTGCATTACACAGCTAACTCCCTATCTGCTGCATTACACAGCTAACTCCCTATCTATTGCATTACAGTGCTAACTCCCTATCTGCTGCATTACACAGCTAACTCCCTATCTATTGCATCACCGTGCTAACTCCCTTTCTGCAGCATTACAGTGCTAACTCCTTATCTGCTGCATTACGTAGCTAACTCCCTATCTGCTGCATTACTTTACTAACTCCGTATCTGCTGCATTACTGTGCTAACTCCCTATCTGCTGCATTACTGTGCTAACTCCTTATCTGCTGCATTACAGGACAACTCCCTATCTGCTGCATTACCATGCGAACTCCCTATCTGCTGCATTACACAGCTAACTCCCTATCTGCTGCATTACTGTGCTAACTCCTTATCTGCTGCATTATTGTGCTAACTCCCTATCTGCAATATTACAGTGCTAACTCCCTATCTGCTGCATTACTGTGCTAACCCTTTATCTGCTGCATTAGTGTGCCAATTCCCGATCTACTGCATTACTGTGCTAACTCTTTGTGTGCTGCATTACTGTGCTAACTCCCTATCTGCTTCATTACGTGCTAATTCCCTATCTACTGCATTACAGGCTGAATCGCTATCTGCTGCATTACACAGCTAACTCCCTATCTGCTGCATTACTGAGCTAATTTCCTATCTACTGCATTACCGAGCTAACCCCCGGTCTCCTGCATTACAGTGATAACTCTCTATCTGCTGCATTACTGTGCTAATCCTGTATCTGCTGCATTACTGTGCCAAATCCCGATCTACTGCACTACTGTGCTAACTCTTTGTGTGCTGCATTATTGTGCTAACTCCCTATCTACTGCATTACAGGCTGAATCGCTATCTGCTGCATTACACAGCTAACTCCTTATCTGCTGCATTACTGTGCTAACTGCCTATCTGTTGCATTACTGTGCTAACACCTTATCTGCTACATTACAGAGCTAACTCCCTATCTGCTGCATTACACAGCTAAATCCCTATCTATTGCATTACAGTGCTAACTCCCTATCTGCTGCATTACACAGCTAACACCCTTTCTGCTGAATTACAGTGCTAACTCCCAATCTGCTGCATTACTGTGCTAACTCCCGATCTGCCGCATTGCATTGCTAACTTCCTATTTGATGCATTACAGAGCTAACTCCCTGTGTGTTGCATTATTGTGCTAAATCCCTATCTGCTGTATTAAAGTGGAAACACCTTATCTGCTTCATTACTGTGCTAATTCCCTATCTACTGTATTACAGTGCTAACTCCCCATCTGTTGCATTACACAGCTAACTCCCTATCTATTGCATTACAGTGCTAACTCCCTATCTGCTGCATTACACAGCTAACTCCCTATCTATTGCATTACAGTGCTAACTCCCTATCTGCTGCATTACACAGCTAACTCCCGATCTGCTGCATTACAGTGCTAACTCCCTATCTGCTGCATTACACAGCTAACTCCCTATCTATTGCATTACAGTGCTAACTCCCTATCTGCTGCATTACACAGCTAACTCCCTACCTGTTGCATTACAGTGCTAACTCCTTATCTGCTGCATTATGGAGCTAACTCCCTATCTGCAATATTACATAGCTAACTCCATATCTATTGCATTATTGTGCTAAATCCCTATCTGCTGTATTAAAGTGGAAACTCCCTATCTGCTTCATTACTGTGCTAATTCCCTATCTACTGCATGACAGGCTGAATCCCTATCTGCTGCATTACACAGCTAGCTCCCTATCTGTTGTATTACACAGCTAACTCCCTATCTGCTGCATTACTGTGCTAACTCCTTATCTGCTGCATTACTGTGCTAACTCCTTATCTGCTGCATTACAGGCCAACTCCCTATCTGCTGCATTACCATGCGAACTCCCGATCTGCTGCATTACACAGCTAACTCCCTATCTGCTGCATTACTGTGCTAACTCCTTATCTGCTGCATTATTGTGCTAACTCCCTATCTGCAATATTACAGTGCTAACTCCCTATCTGCTGCATTACTGTGCTAACCCTTTATCTGCTGCATTAGTGTGCCAAATCCCGATCTACTGCATTACTGTGCTAACTCTTTGTGTGCTACATTACTGTGCTAACTCCCTATCTGCTTCATTACGTGCTAATTCCCTATCTACTGCATTACAGGCTGAATCGCTATCTGCTGCATTACACAGCTAACTCCCTATCTGCTGCATTACACAGCTAACTCTCTATCTGCTGCATTACAGTGCTAACTCCCTATCTGCTGCATTACACAGCTAACTCCCTATCTGCTCCATTTCACAGCTAACTCCCTATCTGCTGCTTTACTTTGCTAACTCCCTATCTGTTGCATTACAGTGCCAACTTCATATCTGCTGCATTACTTTGCTAACTCCTTATCTGCTGCATTACAGTACTAACTCCCTAACTGCTGCATTACTTTGCTAACTCCCTATCTGGAATATTACAGTGCTAACTCCCTATCTGCTGCATTACAGTGCTAACTCCCTATCTGCTGCATTACACAGCTAGCTCCCTATCTGTTGCATTACAGTGCTAACTCCTTATCTGCTGCATTATTGTGCTAACTCCCTATCTGCAATATTACAGTGCCATCTCCCTATCTGCTGCATTACCGAGCTAATTTTCTATCTCCTGCATTACCGAGCTAACTCCAGATCTCCTGCATTACAGTGCTAACTCTCTATCTGCTGCATTACTGTGCTAATCCTGTATCTCCTGCATTACTGTGCCAAATCCCGATCTACTGCATTACTGTGCTAACTCTTTGTGTGCTGCATTATTGTGCTAACTCCCTATCTGCTTCATTACCGTGCTAACTCCCTATCTACGGCATTACAGGCTGAATCGCTATCTGCTGCATTACACAGCTAACTCCCTATCTGCTGCATTACTGTGCTAACTCCCTATCTGTTGCATTACTGTGCTAACTCCTTATCTGCTGCATTACAGTGCTAACTCCCTATCTGCTGCATTACACAGCTAACTCCCTATCTGCTGAATTACAGTGCTAACTCCCAATCTGCTGCATTACTGTGCTAACTCCCGATCTGCCGCATTGCATTGCTAACTTCGTATTTGCTGCATTACAGAGCTAACTCCCTGTGTGTTGCATTATTGTGCTAAATCCCTATCTGCTGTATTAAAGTGGAAACACCTTATCTGCTTCATTACTGTGCTAATTCCCTATCTACTGTATTACAGTGCTAACTCCCCATCTGTTGCATTACACAGCTAACTCCCTATCTATTGCATTACAGTGCTAACTCCCTATCTGCTGCATTACACAGCTAACTCCCTATCTGCTGCATTACAGTGCTAACTCCCTATCTGCTGCATTACACAGCTAACTCCCTATCTATTGCATTACTGTGCTAACTCCCTATCTGCTGCATTACACAGCTAACTCCCGATCTGCTGCATTACAGTGCTAACTCCCTATCTGCTGCATTACACAGCTAACTCCCTATCTATTGCATTACAGTGCTAACTCTCTATCTGCTGCATTACACAGCTAACACCCTTTCTGTTGCATTACAGTGCTAACTCCTTATCTGCTGCATTACGGAGCTAACTCCCTATCTGCAATATTACATAGCTAACTCCATATCTATTGCATTATTGTGCTAAATCCCTACCTGCTGTATTAAAGTGGAAACTCCCTATCTGCTTCATTACTGTGCTAATTCCCTATCTACTGCATGACAGGCTGAATCCCTATCTGCTGCATTACACAGCTAACTCCCTATCTGTTGCATTACACAGCTAACTCCCTATCTGCTCCATTACACAGCTAACTCCCTATCTGCTGCTTTACTTTGCTAACTCCCTATCTGTTGCATTACAGTGCCAACTCCATATCTGCTGCATTACTTTGCTAACTCCCTGTCTGGAATATTACAGTGCTAACTCCCTATCTGCTGCATTACAGTACTAACTCCATATCTGCTGCATTACTGTGCTAACTCCCTATCTGGAATATTACTGTGCTAACTCCCTATCTGCTGCATTACAGTACTAACTCCCTATCTGCTGCATTACAGTGCTAACTCCCTATCTCTGCATTACCATGCTAACTCCCTGTCTGCTGCATTACTTTGCTAACTCCTTATCTGCTGCATTACTGTGCTAACTCCCTATCTGCTGCATTACAGTACTAACTCCCTATCTGCTGCATTACTGTGCTAACTCCTTATCTGCTGCATTACAGGCTAACTCCCAATCTGCTGCATTACCATGCGAACTCCCTATCTGCTGCATTACACAGCTAACTCCCTATCTGCTGCATTACAGTGCTAACTCCTTATCTGCTGCATTATTGTGCTAACTCTCTATCTGCAATATTACAGTGCTAACTCCCTATCTGCTGCATTACTGTGCTAACCCATTATCTGCTGCATTAGTGTGCCAAATCCCGATCTGCTACATTATTGTGCTAACTCTTTGTGAGCTGCATTACTGTGCTAACTCCCTATCTGCTTCATTACGTGCTAATTCCCTATCTACTGCATTACAGGCTGAATCGCTATCTGCTGCATTACAGTACTAACTCCCTATCTGCTGCATTACACAGCTAACTTCCTATCTGCTGCATTACTGTGCTAACTCCCTATCTGTTGCATTACTCTGCTAACTCCCTATCTGCTGCATTACACAGCTAACTCCCTATCTGCTGCATTACAGTACTAACTCCCTATCTGCTGCATTACTGTGCTAACTCCCTATCTGCTACATTACCATGCTAACTCCCTATCTGCTGCATTACTGTGCTAACTCCCTATCTGCTGCATTACAGTACTAACTCCCTATCTGCTGCATTACTGTGCTAACTCCCTATCTGCTACATTACCATGCTAACTCCCTATCTGCTGCATTACTGTGCTAACTCCCTATCTGCTGCATTACTGTGCTAACTCCCTATCTGCTGCATTACAGTACTAACGCCCTATCTGCTGCATTACTGTGTTAACTCCTTATCTGTTGCATTACAGGCCAACTCCCTATCTGCTACATTACCATGTGAACTCCCTATCTGCTGCATTACACAGCTAACTCCCTATCTGCTGCATTAGTGTGCTGACTCCCTATCTGTTGCATTACTGTGCTAACTCCCTATCTGCTGCATTACAGAGCTAACTCCCTATCTGCTGCATTACTGTGCTAACTCCCTATCTGCTGCATTACACAGCTAACTCCCTATCTACTGCATTACTGTGCTAATTCCCTATCTGCTGCATTACACAGCTTACACCCTATCTGCTGCATTACTGTGCTAACTCCCTATCTCCTGCATTACAGTGCTAACTCCTTATCTGCTGCACTACACAGTTAACACCCTTTCTGCTGCATTACTTTGCTAACTCCCTATCTGCAATATTACAGTGCTAACTCCCTATCTGCTGCATTACCGAGCTAACTCCCGATCTCCTGCTAACTCTATCTGCTGCATTACTATGGTAACCTTGTATCTGCTGAATTACTGTGCCAAATCCCGATCTACTGCATTACTGTGCTAACTCTTTGTGTGCTACATTACTTTGCTAATCCCGTATCTGCTGCATTACTGTGCAAACTCCCGATCTGCTGCATTACTGCGCTAACTCCCTATCTACTGCGTTACTGTACTAATTCTCAATCTGCTGCAATACAGTGCTAATTCCCTATCTTCTGCATTACAGGCTAACTCCCAATCTGCCGCATTACTGTGCTAACTCCCTATCTGCTGCATTATTGTGCTCACTCTTCATCTGATCCATTACATTGCTAACTCACTATCTGCTGCATTGCAGGCTAAGTCGCTATCTGTTGCATTACTGTGCTAACTCTCTATCTGCTGCATTACACAGCTAACTCCCTGTGCGCTGCATTACTGTGCTAACTCCCTATCTGCTGCATTGAACAGCTAACTCCCTATCTGCTGCATTACTTTGCTAACTCCCTATCTGTTGCATTACAGTGCCAACTCCATATCTGCTGCATTTCTGTGCTAACACCCTATCTGCTGCATTAATGTACTAACCCCGTATCTGCTGCATTACGGGGCTAACTCCCTATCTGCTGCATTATGGAGCTATTTCTCAATCTGTTGCATTACAGTGCTAACGTCTGATCAGCTGCATTGCATTGCAACTCCCTATGTGCTGCATTACAATGCTAAATCCCTATCTGCTGCATTACAGTGCTATCTCCCTATCTCCTGCATTACTGTGCTATCTCCCTATGCTGCATTACTGTACTAACTCCCTATCTGCTGCATTACTGTGCTAATTCCGTACCTGCTGCATTACAGTGCGAACTCCTTATCTGCTGCATTACAGCGTATGTCTCTATCTCCTGCATTACGGTGCTAACTCCCTATCTGCTGCATTACAGAGCTAACTCCCTATCCATTGCATTACACTGCTAACTCCTGATCTGCGGCATTACTGTGCTAACTCCCTATCTGCTGCAGTACACTGCTAACTCCTGATCTGCTGCATTACAGGCTGAATCCCTATCTGCTGCATTACGGAGCTAACTCCCTATCTGCTGCATTACTGTGCTAACTCCCTACCTATTGTATTACACTGCTATTTCCTAACCTGCGGCATTACAGGCTGAATCCCTATCTGCTGCATTACACAGCTAACTCCCTATCTGTTGCATTACAGTGCTAACTCCCTACCTGCTGCATTACAGTACTAACTCCCTATCTGCTGCATTACTGTGCTAACTCCTTATCTGCTGCATTACAGGCTAACTCCCTATCTGCTGCATTACTATGCGAACTCCCTATCTGCTGCATTACTTTACTAACTCCCTATCTGTTGCATTACAGTGCTAACTCCCTACCTGCTGCATTACAGTACTAACTCCCTATCTGCTGCATTACTGTGCTAACTCCTTATCTGCTGCATTACAGGCTAACTCCCTATCTGCTGCATTACCATGCGAACTCCCTATCTGCTGCATTACACAGCTAACTCCCTATCTGTTGCATTACAGTGCTAACTCCCTAACTGCTGCATTATGGAGCTAACTCCTTATCTGCCGCATTACAGTGCTAGAAATGGAAATGTGTTGCTGGAAAAGCGCAGCAGGTCAGGCAGCATCTAGGGAACAGGAGAATCGACGTTTCGGGCATTAGCCCTTCTTCAGGAATGAGGACAGTTTGTCCAGCAGGCTAATATAAAAGATAGGGAGGAGGGACTTGGGGGAGGGGCGTCGGAAATGTGATAGGTGGAAAGAGGTCAAGATGAGGCTGATAGGTCAGACTGGGGTGGGGGCGGAGAGGTCGGGAAGAAGATTGCAGGTTAGGAAGGCGGTGCTGAATTTGATGGATTTGACTGAGACAGGCTGGGGGGAGGGGAAATGAGAAAACTGGTGAAATCCGAGTTCATCCCTTGTGGTTGGAGGGTTCCTAGCCGGAAGATGAGGCGTTCTTCCTCCAACCGTCGTTTTGCTGTGGTCTGACGATGGAGGAGTCCAAAGACCTGCATATCCTTGGTGGAGTGGGAGGGGGAATTGAAATGTTGAGCTACAGGGTGGTTGGGTTGGTTGGTCCGGGTGTCTCTATCTGCTGCATTACAGTACTAACTCCCTCTCTGCTGCATTACCGAGATAACTCCCGATCTGTTGCATTACAGTGCTAACTCCTTATCTGCTGCATTACTGTGCTAACTCCATATCTGCAGCATTATACAGCTAACTCCATATCTGCTGCATTACTGTGCTAACTCCCTATCTGCTGCATTACACTGGTAACTCCTGATCTGCGGCATTACAGGCTGAATCCCTATCTGCTGCATTACACAGCTAACTCCCTAACTGCTGCATTACACAGCTAACTCCCTACCTGCAGCATTACGGAGCTAACTTCCTATCTATTGCATTACTGTGCTAACTTCCGATCTATTGCATTACACTGCTAACTCCTGATCTGTGGCATTACAGGCTGTATCCCTATCTGCTGCATTACACAGCTAACTCCCTATCTGTTGCATTACTATGCTAACACCCAATCTGCTGCATTAATGTGCGAACTCCCTATCTGCTGCATTTCTTTGCTAACTCCCTATCTGTTGCATTACAGTGCCAACTCTATATCTGCTGCATTACTTTGCTAACTCCTTATCTGCTGCATTATAGTACTAACTCCCTATCTGCTGCATTACCATGCGAACTCCCCATCTGCTGCATTACACAGCTAACTCCCTATCTGCTGCATTACTTTGCTAACTCCCTATCTGTTGCATTACAGTGCCAACTCTATATCTGCTGCATTACTTTGCTAACTCCTTATTTGCTGCATTATAGTACTAACTCCCCATCTGCTGCATTACCATGCGAACTCCCTATCTGCTGCATTACACAGCTAACTCCCTATCTGCTACATTACAGTACTAACTCCCTATCTGCTGCATTACTGTGCTAACTCCCTATCTGCTGCATTACCCAGCTAACTCCCTGTCTGCAATATTACAGTGCTAACTTCTTATCTGCTGCATTACCATGCTAACTCCCTATCTGATGCATTACTTTGCTAACTCCTTATCTGCTGCATTACTGTGCTCACTCCCTATCTGCTGCATTAAAGTACTAACTCCCTATCTGCTGCATTACTGTGCTAACTCCTTATCTGCTGCATTACAGGCTAACTCCCTATCTGCTGCATTACCATGCAAACTCCCTATCTGCTGCATTACACAGCTAACTCCCTATCTGTTGCATTACAGTGCTAACTCCTTATTTGCTGCATTATTGTGCTAACTCCCTATCTGCTGCATTACCATGCGAACTCCCTATCTGCTGCATTACAGTGCTAACTCCTTATCTGCTGCTTTATTGTGCTAACTCCCTATCTGCAATATTACAGTGCCATCTCCCTATCTGCTGCATTACCGAGCTAATTTCCTATCTCCTGCATTACCGAGCTAACTCCCAATCTCCTGCATTACAGTGCTAACTCTCTATCTGCTGCATTACTGTGCTAACCCTGTATCTGCTGCATTACTGTGCCAAATCCCGATCTACTGCATTACTGTGCTAACTCTTTGTGTGCTGCATTATTGTGCTAACTCCCTATCTGCTTCATTACGTGCTAATTCCCTATCTACTGCATTACAGGCTGAATCGCTATCTGCTGCATTACAGCTAACTCCCTATCTGCTGCATTACTGTGCTAACTCCTTATCTGCTGCATTACAGAGCTAACTCCCTATCTGTTGCATTACAGTGCCAACTCTATATCTGCTGCATTACTTTGCTAACTCCTTATCTGCTGCATTATAGTACTAACTCCCTCTCTGCTGCATTACCATGCGAACTCCCTATCTGCTGCATTACACAGCTAACTCCCTATCTGCTGCATTACAGTACTAACTCCCTATCTGCTGCATTACTGTGCTAACTCCCGATCTGCTGCATTACCGAGCTAACTCCCTGTCTGCAATATTACAGTGCTAACTCCCTATCTCCTGCATTACTGTGCTAACTCCAATCTGCTGTATTACACAGCTAACACCCTTTCTGCTGCATTACTTTGCTAACTCCCTATCTGCAATATTACAGTGCTAACTCCCTATCTGCTGCATTACCGAGCTAACTCCCGATCTCCTGCTAACTCTCTATCTGCTGCATTACTGTGCTAACCCTGTATCTGCTGAATTACTGTGCCAAATCCCGATCTACTGCATTACTGTGCTAACTCTTTGTGTGCTGCATTACTGTGCTAATCCCGTATCTGCTGCATTACTGTGCTAACTCCCGATCTGCTGCATTACCGAGCTAATTTCCTATCTCCTGCATTACCGAGCTAACTCCCAATCTCCTGCATTACAGTGCTAACTCTCTATCTGCTGCATTACTGTGCTAACCCTGTATCTGCTGCATTACTGTGCCAAATCCCGATCTACTGCATTACTGTGCTAACTCTTTGTGTGCTGCATTATTGTGCTAACTCCCTATCTGCTTCATTACGTGCTAATTCCCTATCTACTGCATTACAGGCTGAATCGCTATCTGCTGCATTACAGCTAACTCCCTATCTGCTGCATTACACAGCTAACTCCCTATCTGCTGCATTACTGTGCTAACTCCTTATCTGCTGCATTACAGAGCTAACTCCCTATCTGTTGCATTACAGTGCCAACTCTATATCTGCTGCATTACTTTGCCAACTCCTTATCTGCTGCATTATAGTACTAACTCCCTCTCTGCTGCATTACCATGCGAACTCCCTATCTGCTGCATTACACAGCTAACTCCCTATCTGCTGCATTACTGTGCTAACTCCCGATCTGCTGCATTACCGAGCTAACACCCTGTCTGCAATATTACTGTGCTAACTCCAATCTGCTGCATTACACAGCTAACACCCTTTCTGCTGCATTACTTTGCTAACTCCCTATCTGCTGCATTACCGAGCTAACTCCCGATCTCCTGCTAACTCTCTATCTGCTGCATTACTGTGCTAACCCTGTATCTGCTGAATTACTGTGCCAAATCCCGATCTACTGCATTACTGTGCTAACTCTTTGTGTGCTGCATTACTGTGCTAATCCCGTATCTGCTGCATTACTGTGCTAACTCCCGATCTGCTGCATTACTGTGCTAACTCTTTGTGTGCTGCATTACTGTGCTAACCCCGTATCTGCTGCATTACTGTGCTAACACCCGATATGCTGCATTACTGCGCTAACTCCCTATCTACTAAGTTACTGTGCTAACTCCCAATCTGCCACATTACTGTGCTAACTCCCTATCTGCAGCATTATTGTGCTAACTCTTCATCTGATCCATTACATTGGTAATTCACTATCTGCTGCATTGCAGGCTAAGTCGCTATCTGTTGCATTACAGTGCTAACTCCCTATCTGCTGCATTGCAGAGCTAACTCCCTGTGCGCTGCATTATTGTGCTAACTCCCTATCTGTTGCATTACTGTGATGACTCCCTTTCTGCTGCATTACTGTGCTAACTCCTTATCTGCTGCATTACTGTGCTAACTGTTTGTGTGCTGCATTACAGCGCTAACTCCCTATCTGTTGCATTTTAGTAATAACTCCTGATCTGCTGCATTACAGAGCTAACTTCTTATCGCCAGCATTACCAAGCTAACTCCTAAACTCCTGCATTACAGTGCTAACTCCCTATCTGTTGTATTACTGTGCGAACCCCATGTCTGCTGCATTGCGGAGCTAACTCTGGATCTGCTGCATTACAGGCTAACTCCTTATCTGCTGCATTTCTGTGCTAACACCCTATCTGCTGCATTAATGTACTAACCCCGTATTTGCTGCATTACGGAGCTAACTCCCTATCTGCTGCATTATGGAGCTATTTCTCAATCTGTTGCATTACAGTGCTAACGTCTGATCAGCTGCATTGCATTGCTAACTCCCTGTGTGCTGCATTACAATGCTAAATCGCTATCTGCTGCATTACAGTGCTATCTCCCTATGCTGCATTACTGTACTAACTCCCTATCTGCTGCATTACAGTGCCAACTCTATATCTGCTGCATTACTTTGCTAACTCCTTATCTGCTGCATTATAGTACTAACTCCCTCTCTGCTGCATTACCATGCGAACTCCCTATCTGCTGCATTACACAGCTAACTCCCTATCTGCTGCATTACAGTACTAACTCCCTATCTGCTGCATTACTGTGCTAACTCCTTATCTGCTGCATTACAGAGCTAACTCCCTATCTGTTGCATTACAGTGCCAACTCTATATCTGCTGCATTACTTTGCTAACTCCTTATCTGCTGCATTATAGTACTAACTCCCTCTCTGCTGCATTACCATGCGAACTCCCTATCTGCTGCATTACACAGCTAACTCCCTATCTGCTGCATTACAGTACTAACTCCCTATCTGCTGCATTACTGTGCTAACTCCCGATCTGCTGCATTACCGAGCTAACTCCCTGTCTGCAATATTACAGTGCTAACTCCCTATCTCCTGCATTACTGTGCTAACTCCAATCTGCTGCATTACACAGCTAACACCCTTTCTGCTGCATTACTTTGCTAACTCCCAATCTGCAATATTACAGTGCTAACTCCCTATCTGCTGCATTACCGAGCTAACTCCCGATCTCCTGCTAACTCTCTATCTGCTGCATTACTGTGCTAACCCTGTATCTGCTGAATTACTGTGCCAAATCCCGATCTACTGCATTACTGTGCTAACTCTTTGTGTGCTGCATTACTGTGCTAATCCCGTATCTGCTGCATTACTGTGCTAACTCCCGATCTGCTGCATTACTGTGCTAACTCTTTGTGTGCTGCATTACTGTGCTAACCCCGTATCTGCTGCATTACTGTGCTAACACCCGATATGCTGCATTACTGCGCTAACTCCCTATCTACTAAGTTACTGTGCTAACTCCCAATCTGCCACATTACTGTGCTAACTCCCTATCTGCAGCATTATTGTGCTAACTCTTCATCTGATCCATTACATTGGTAACTCACTATCTGCTGCATTGCAGGCTAAGTCGCTATCTGTTGCATTACAGTGCTAACTCCCTATCTGCTGCATTGCAGAGCTAACTCCCTGTGCGCTGCATTATTGTGCTAACTCCCTATCTGTTGCATTACTGTGATGACTCCCTTTCTGCTGCATTACTGTGCTAACTCCTTATCTGCTGCATTACTGTGCTAACTGTTTGTGTGCTGCATTACAGCGCTAACTCCCTATCTGTTGCATTTTAGTAATAACTCCTGATCTGCTGCATTACAGAGCTAACTTCTTATCGCCAGCATTACCAAGCTAACTCCTAAACTCCTGCATTACAGTGCTAACTCCCTATCTGTTGTATTACTGTGCGAACCCCATGTCTGCTGCATTGCGGAGCTAACTCTGGATCTGCTGCATTACAGGCTAACTCCTTATCTGCTGCATTTCTGTGCTAACACCCTATCTGCTGCATTAATGTACTAACCCCGTATCTGCTGCATTACGGAGCTAACTCCCTATCTGCTGCATTATGGAGCTATTTCTCAATCTGTTGCATTACAGTGCTAACGTCTGATCAGCTGCATTGCATTGCTAACTCCCTGTGTGCTGCATTACAATGCTAAATCGCTATCTGCTGCATTACAGTGCTATCTCCCTATGCTGCATTACTGTACTAACTCCCTATCTGCTGCATTACTGTGCTAACTCTGTACCTGCTGCATTACAGTGCGAACTCCTTATCTGCTGCATTACAGTGCTATGTCTCTATCTCCTGCATTACTGTGCTAACTCCCTATCTGCTGCATTACAGAGCTAACTCCCTATCTATTGCATTACATTGCTAACTCCTGATATGCGGCATTACTGTGCTAACTCTCTATCTGCTGCATTACACTGCTAACTCCTGATCTGCTGCATTACAGGCTGAATCCCTATCTGCTGCATTACACAGCTAACTCCCTAATGTCTGCATTACACAGCTAACTCCCTATCTGCTGCATTACGAGCTAACTCCCTATCTGCTGCATTTCTGTGCTAACTCCCTATCTATTGTATTACACTGGTAACTCCTGATCTGCGGCATTACAGGCTGAATCCCTATCTGCTGCATTACACAGCTAACTCCCTAACTGCTGCATTATGGAGCTAACTCCTTATCTGCCGCATTACAGTGCTAACTCCCTATCTGCTGTATTACACAGCTAACTCCCTAACTGCTGCATTACACAGCTAACTCCCTAACTGCTGCATTACGGAGCTAACTCCCTATCTGCTGCATTACTGTGCTAACTTCCGATCTATTGCATTACACTGCTAACTCCTGATCTGCGGCATTACAGGCTGAATCCCTATCTGCTGCATTACACAGCTAACTCCCTATCTGTTGCATTACTGTGCTAACACCCAATCTGCTGCATTAATGTGCCAACTCCATATCTGCTGCATTACACTGCTAACTCCCTATCTGCTGCATTACACAGCTCACTCCCTATCTGTTGCATTACTGAGCTAACTCCCGATCTGCTGCATTACTGTGCTAACTCTTTAATGCTGCATTACTGTTCTAACTTCCTATCTGCTGCATTACACAGCTAACTCCTTATCTGCTGCATTACTGTACTAACTGCCGATCTGCTGTATTACAGTACTAACTCCCTATCTGCTGCATTACAGCACTAATACCCCACCGGCTGCACTGCCGTGCTGGGTCAGTGGCTCCGTCCAGCATCTATTTCACAGTAGCTTGGTGAAGTACCAGATGGAAAAGTAGAAAGGTTTCCCACTTCTCAGAGCTCACTATGTGTCCTGCATAACTGCAGGGTAATTAAGGACCGAACACCAGGTCAAACACAATTGTCCCAATGTCATACCTCTATAGCAATAGAAAGATGAAAGGAACTCACCCCAGTGCCAAACCATCCAGTTTCTCTTCTTGATCCAGGTGGTCCGGGTAATCCGGGTGGTCCAGGTAATCCGGGTTGTCCGGGTAATCCGGGTTGTCCAGGGTGTCCCTCAGGACCAGTTGGACCCACCGGGCCAGGAGCTCCATCTTCTCCATGTCGACCTGGTTTGCCTGGGAGCCCCTGCTCCCCCTGTGGGGGAAATACATTTGTCAGGTAAAAGAGCAACTCTGCTGGACGAGATTTATCACGCAGACAGCCAGAGACCTGTTTGTCTGATGAAATCCTACACATAAAAAGGTGGATGTTTAGAAGTCTCTTCCACAAATGGCAGCGGATAATGGATCAGGTGTTAATTTTAAAACTGAGAGCGATAAAGTTTTGGTAAACTGAGGTATTTAGGGATATGAACCAAAGGCGGGTCTGCAGAGTTGGGCCACAGATCGTCCCATGGTCTTACTGAATGACAAGACAGACTCGATGGGCTGAATGGTCTCCTCCTGTTCCAACATTCCTGAAAGTTGCCAAGCTGAAAGGCAATGAGGTGCAGCCTCATACACTTCCCATGGATCGTAATTTCAGTTGGGTTGACGAAGATGTCTGCAAATATCCTTTCACAGGAAAGACCTCCACTCTGTCTTTCATTGAGCAGTAGGAAACAGGAGCATCAGCTTGACCCTACCCCCCCCCCAACATCAACAACTTTGACAGAAAAAATGCTGGGAATTCTCGAGAGAGGCCCAAGTGAAGAAGGCTTTTTATTAAGTATCCTGGATTCCAATTGGATAGGAGTTATACTGCAACCCAGTGCAATGTCTCAGACGATAAACAGAAAATGCTGGAAATGCTCATCTGGTTAGAGGAGCATCTGTGGAGGTGTTTTGTCTGATGGAAGATCACAGACCTGAGACAGAGCTAAAGTTTTGGAGTCAAATACAAATTTTCTTTGGAAGAAATAATTTTGAACTCTAAACGTTAACTCTGTTTCTCTCTCCTCAGATGCTGCGCAGTGTCGGCAGCAGTTTCTGGTTTTTTAATTTCAGGTTTCCAGTATCTGCAGCATCCTTTTTCTCAACCCAGTCCATTTGTTTTCGATAACTGAATCCCAGGACATTGGCTTGAAACCAGAATAACACTGCCACTTCACATTACGCGTAAAACTGAAGGTGATTCTTGTTGACTAGAAAGTGGCACTATAACAGATAAAAATATTTCTCATTTGGTTCTCACAGTAGAAATTATTCCGGCCTCGTTTAAGTTGACCTGATAAATTTTCTCTCACACTCCTCTCCAATCTCACTGGAGCCTAGTTACAGACACTGAAGTCAAGGGCTATCCAATTTGCAAAGCTTTGTAAGATGTCAAGTAAGCAGTATTTGGTTAGTGGGGAGGCATTGTATTTCCGTTAGTAGTAACCCAGACACCTGAATCATGGTCTGGAATCATGAGCTCAAAAGTCCATCAAGGCAGCTGAGGGAATTTCAATTTGATCGATTAGCTTAGATTAGATTTCCTTGAGTATGGAAATAGGCCCTTCGGCCCAAATCAGGAGGGCAAAACGGGGACATGAGATAGCTTTGGCAAATAGAATTAAGGAGAATCCAAAGGGGTTTTACAAATATATTAAGGACAAAAGGGTAATTAGGGAGAGAATAGGACCCCTCAAAGATCAGCAAGGCAGTCTTTGTGTGGAGCCACAGAAAATGGGGGAGATACTAAATGAATATTTTGCATCAGTATTTACTGTGGAAAAGGATATGGAAGATATAGACTGTAGGGAAATAGGTGGTGACATCTTGCAAAATGTCCAGATTACAGAGGAGGAAGTGCTGGATGTCTTGAAACGGTTAAAGGTGGATAAATCCCCAGGACCTGATCAGGTGTACCCGAGAACTCTGTGGGAAGCTAGAGAAGTGATTGCTGGGCCTCTTGCTGAGATATTTGTATCATCGATAGTCACAGGTGAGGTGCCAGAAGACTGGAGGTTGGCAAACGTGGTGCCACTGTTTAAGAAGGGTGGTACAAACAAGCCAGGGAACTATAGACCAGTGAGCCTGACGTCGGTGGTGGGCAAGTTGTTGGAGGGACTCCTGAGGGACAGGATGTACATGTATTTGGAAAGGCAAGGACTGATTCGGGATAGTCAACATGGCTTTGTGCGTGGGAAATCATGTCTCACAAACTTGATTGAGATTTTTGATGAAGTAACAAAGAAGATTGATGAGGGCAGAGCAGTAGATGTGATCTATATGGACTTCAGTAAGGCGTGACCAAAATGAAGGAGCTGGTCAAAGCAGAGTGGAGGACACACCCCTGACTGTATCAATGGTGCTGAGGTGGAGATGGTCTGAGAGTTTCAAGTTCCCTGGAGTAAGTATCATCAACCGCCTTGCTGGTCCATCCACATCGACACGACAGTCAAGAAAGCACACTGATGACCAGTGACCAGTGGAGTGCCACAAGGATCGGTGCTGGGTCTTCTACTTTTTGTCATTTACATAAATGATTTGGATGCGAGCATAAGAGGTACAATTAGTAAGTTTGCAGACGACACCAAAATTGGAGGTGTAGTGGACAGCGGAGAAGGTTACCTCAGATTACAACAGGATCTGGACCAGATGGGCCAATGGGCTGAGAAGTGGCAGATGGAGTTTAATTCAGATAAATGCGAGGTGCTGCATTTTGGGAAAGCAAATCTTAGCAGGACTTATACACTTAATGGTAAGGTCCTAGGGAGTGTTGCTGAACAAAGAGACCTGGAGTGCAGGTTCATAGCTCCTTGAAAGTGGGGTCGCAGGTAGATAGGATAGTGAAGAAGGCGTTTGGTATGCTTTCTTTTATTGGTCAGAGTATTGAGTACAGGAGTTGGGAGGTCATGTTGCGGCTGTACAAGACATTGGTTAGGCCACTGTTGGAATATTGCATGCAATTCTGGTCTCCTTCCTATCGGAAAGATGTTGTGAAACTTGAAAGGGTTCAGAAAAGATTTACAAGGATGTTGTCAGGATTGGAGGATCTGAGCTAAAGGGAGAGGCTGAACAGGCTGGGGCTGTTTTCCCTGGAGCGTTGGAGAGTGAGGGGTGACCTTATAGAGGTTTACAAAATTATGAGGGGCATGGATAGAGTAAATAGGCAAAGTCTTTTCCCTGGGGTTGGGGAGTCCAGAACTAGAGGGCATAGGTTTAGGGTGAGAGGGGAAAGATATAAAAGAGAGCTAAGGGGCAACTTTTTCATGCAGAGGGTGGTACATGTATGGAATGAGCTGCCAGAGGATGTGGTGGACGCTGGTATAATTGCAACATTTAAGAGGCATTTGGATGGGTATATGAATAGGAAGGGTTTGGAGGGATATGGGCCAGGTGCTGGCAGGTGGGACTAGATTGGGTTGGGATATCTGGTCGGCATGGACGGGTTGGACCGAAGGGTCTGTTTCCATGCTGGACATCTCTATGACTCTAAGTCCACACTGACCCTCTGAAGAGTAATCCACCCAGACCCATTACCCTGCCTAACACTATGGGCAATTCAACCTGGCTAATTCACCTGATCTGCACATCTTTTGACTGTGGGAGGAAACCGGAGAACCCGGAGGAAACCCATGCAGACACAGGGAGAATGTGCAAACTGCACACAGACAGTCGCCCGAGGTTGGAATCGAACCCAGGTCCCTGGCACCCTTTGGCAGCAGTGCTAACCACTGAACCACCATGCTGCCCATAAATTGATTGATTGATTGTATAAGACATTTGTTTCAGTGATGACAATGTCGAAATTACTGGATTGTCGCAGTTCAGCTTGTGATCTGCAAAGGTAGGAAATCTGTTATCCTTACTCAGCCTGGTGTTATGAAGGTGTAGAGGTACTGTACCTTTAAGAGAGTTGAAAAGCTAGCAAAACCATCTGACACAGCACAAAGTGTTCTGATCAAGATAACAAAGTAACACATGGTCAACACAAATAGAGTAGCTGGGTTGCCTGGAGACAGAAACAAATTCAAATTCAGCCAACCAATTTAAATTATACCCCAAGATACCAAAATCCAATCAAGTTTGAATTTAGTATGTTGATAATATTAAAACCAGTGAAACGATCCGATGTTTTGGGGTATAAAACTGGACATTTTGAACACTTAGGATGAGAACTACCAAAAGATCAACAGATGTAGGCTGCTAGTTTCAGAGCTCTCTGAGAAGTACCTGTCTATGGAAGAAGTCTGCGCAGCAGAACAGAGAAACCAACCTGGAGAGAACCCACAAGGGAAAATCAGTAAGGCTGACTGGCTTTGAAACGTGATTTTTATTTTCATAAATCGCATTCGGGATTTTTTATCGGACTAGTATTGTAAAGTGGGAAGTAAAAGATAGGTTTAACAGAAAGGAGTTGTAAATAGTTGTTAGTTAATATTCTCTGTTAGACTTACAGAATGAAGTTGTTAATTTTTACTTTAAATGGTGACTTTTGGGATAGTTCTTTGCCTCTCGAATTTTAACAGTATGGGGTGAATCCTTTGTATGTTTAAATTAGCAAAGGGATTTACCCCATGTTGCAATACTGGCTTATATGTGACTCCAGATCCACAGCAATGTGGTTGAATCTTAACTGAGATGGTTTAGCAAACCCACTCAGCTGCTTTCCAGAAGATGACTCGCCATCATCTCCTCTAGAACAACTCAGGATGGGTAATAAATGCTAGCCCTGCCAATGACCCCCACATCTTATGAAGCACTTCATCTCCAGGCTGAGCAATTGTTATCATCAACCATTGTAACTCCATGTTGCCTCACTCTTTCAGTTCTTCAACTTGTTATTTATTAGCTCTTCCAGGGCTGAGTAAGTCAACTATTATCTTTACAAAGTGAAAGTGCTGTGAAACCAATTCATTATCGTAGATCATCATGTTGGTTATTATTGGTTCAGCAGGACTCCACAAAGTTTTTTGTCAATTTTTTTTTACCGAAATTCATCAGAAATATTAATAGGCTGATGAAATAAGGAAAATGTGACCAATCAGAGACTCCTGTTAACAACAGCTTCAAAATGACTGAATCCTGAACAATACGACATATTGTGTAGAATGTCCTGGAAATGTTAGCCTCAGGAGAAGACACTGCAAGTTAACATTCACTGATTTCCAATTCCGATTGACAAAATCTCGACTGTAACTGTTGAATGTTCAATCATTTCCTTACCTTTGTCCCTGGAGGTCCTGGGGAGACAGGACAGATACATGGATCAACTTCTTCCTGGAAGAGAATATGTGAAATTAAACTTCAGAAAACAGGAAACATCAATTCAGCAACACCACTCACCAGCGAAAACTGCACTGATACTTATCATTTTCATAATGTTGATGGTAAAATGGGCAAGATAAAATGAATTCTGCCAACTCAGAAGAAGGGAAAAATCATTTCAGTTTGAATCATTGCTCCGATAGTTAAGTTAGACTAGGTGGAATAGCCATGGGTTATTGTCCATAGTGTCCAGGGATGGCAGGATGGGTGGATTAGCCATTGGAAATGCAGGGTCACAGGGATAGGCTAAAGGGAGGTGCATTTGGGTGGAATGCTGTTCAGCAGGTCAGTGTGGAGTCGATGGGCCAAATGGCCTACTTCCACACTATAGGGTGGCAAATTGGGACCCTCCTGCAGCCAATAAGGGTGTAAATTGGTGGCAGGTCATGCAGGTTCCCAGTGGAGCTGCTCACACTGAACTGAGGGGAAGAGGCGCCAAATATCTCCCCGGTGCCAACTTGCCCAATTGTTTCCCTTTCTCATCGACTTCAGGGTTGGTAAAATTCTGTCCCTTGTTTCTTTGAGCCCCTGCTACCTTGGGTTTTCTCTCCCAGATGCTGAAAGAGCTGCTAAGCATTTCCATGCAGTACCTATAGTTTACATTGTCTGCAGTCTCCACTGGCACGGGATCAATGGTCAACTGAGACTAATGGTTTAAGGTAAGTTAGGAATTTAGGGGGAGAAAGTACGTTTTTATTCAATGTTACATTTTAAGCCTTTGAGGTATGCAAAAATCACCAGGCTGTGTGTGTGTGTGTGTGTCTGTGTGTGCATGCGTGTGTGTGCGTGCGCGCGCGCGTGTCTGTGTGTGTGCGTGTGGGGGGAGGTGGGTGTGTGTGTGTGGGGGTCAATATGTGTGGGGGTGATATGTGTGTGTGTATGTGTGGGTGGGTGTGCGTGTGTGTTTGTGTGGGTATGTGTATGCTTTATTTGCAATAGTTTAAAATGTCTGTTCAATGCTTACAGCAGCTGGCCTGCAGTTTAGGTTATTTTTCTAAGTCGCCATATCCAGGCTCAACTAACCACACACAGAGAAAAAGGACCAGACTCTTCTCAGAGTCGATGAAGTGTGGCACTGGGAAAGGCACAGCAGGTCAGGCAGCATCTGAGGAGCAACAGAGTCGATGTTTCAGGCATAACGCTGCAACAGTCCTGATGAAGGGTTATGACCGAAACATTGATTCTCCTGCTCCTCAGATGCTGCCTGACCTGATGTGCTTTTCTAGCGCTACACTTCATCAACTCTGACTCTCCAGCATCTGCAATCCTTACTATCTCCCAGACTCTTATAATCAAACATCAATCAATTGAACCCTTCACCACATAACAAGTTAATCCATTGACAGTTTGATGTGATGGGTGGTAATTTACCAACATAGAGCACTCTGAACTTCAATTCACCTTGTCTCCTTTTGACGATGGCGAGATCTCTTTCTCAGGTCTGATGTCAATGTCTTCTTCCATATCTATCATCAAATAGATCATTTTAGCTTTTCTTTTGATGATTAAATATTTTTCATCAATCTGTTCAGCCATGTTCAGACCTCCAAAGCAGATGGGATTCATACCTAGACCTCCTGGCTCAGAGATAGGGACACTACCACAAGAACCCTTTGCTTTTGATTATTAATCATGAATTTCGGAGTTAAATCTGCTTATCTCTATTTTGCATGCATTCAGTTTGCCATGCCATAATTTTTTTCAAGCAACATTCCATTTTCAAGCACATCACGTTTTTAAAAAAATTTACCTGCAGCGTGTGGGGATCACTGGGCAAGGCTGGCATTTACTGCCCATCACATGTTACCCAGAAATGGTGATGGTGGGTCTACAGAATTAGAATTAGAATCCCTACAGTGTGGAAACAGGCCGTTCCACCCAACAAAGCCACACCGACCCTCTGAAGAGTATCCCATCCAGACGCATTCCCCTACCCTATATTTACCCCTGACTAATGCACCTAACATTACGGGCAATTTAGCATGGCCAACTCACCTAACCTGCACATCTTCGGACTGTGGGAGGAAACCGGAGCACCCGGACGAAACACAGGGAGAATGCGCAAACTCCACACAGTCACCCGAGTTTGGAATTGAACTCAGGTCCCTGGTGCTGTGAGGCAGCAGTGCTCACCACTGTGCCACCATACGCCCCTACATTTTTAAAGGTTACCCTCTGTTTAGTGAAGATACTCTCACGCAATGTTGTTAGGCAGAGGCTCATCCTACTTCAGTGTCACCAAGTGGGTCTTGCAAGTCTACTTCACTGAACACTTGAAAGCCAACGATGTTGGTGTGAGACTGGAGCCCATATAGGCCAGTCCAGGTCCAGATGTCAGGTTTGCTTCCCTGAAGGATACTCACTGTGTCTTTTTCTTAAAAAGCAAATGCAACAACTTCATGCAGTAAGGTGGAGGAAGAGAATTCAAGAGCTTGCAATTGAATTTGCAACATATAGTGAAAATCGACAGTACACAAGAGGAAAGAATGGGAGGAACACAGAGACTTTGGAAAGCTATGGCACTGAACCTTGGTGTGTTATTTCTCCCTGAGCTGTGTTTCCAACCCCAGATCCTCTCCATTGCCAAGACTCCCGCCTTCCTAACACTTCTCATATCCGTCTCAACTTCAGCTCATCCGTTGCTAAAACCCTCATTCCTGTTGCCTTCAGACTTGACTGTTCCAACGCCTATCTGGATGGTCTCCCACCTGCACCATCTATAAGCTTGAGCTCATGTCAATCTCATTTACACATTAATCACATCAAGATCCAAAAACCTCTCACTATCAGATGTACAGGTGAGAGACAAAGGCTCAGAGGACCTTGACAACACAGATGTGAACTTTTAAACCAAAGTGTTCCTGGCTCAGGATCCGGTCTAGGTCAGTGAGCCTGGTAGTGAGAAGTGTTTGGATCTTGATGTGATTAATGGATAAATGAGATTGACATGAGCTCAAGCTTTTGATGTGCAGGTGGGAGACCAACCAGATAGGCGTTGGAACAGTCAAGTCTGAAGGCAACAGGAATGAGGGTTTTAGCAACGGATGAGCTGAAGTTGAGACGGAGATGAGAAGTGTTAGGAAGGCGGGAGTCTTGGCAATGGAGAGGATCTGGGGTTGGAAACACAGCTCAGGGAGAAATAACACACCAAAATTCAGTGTTAGGTAATGGCTGGGTAGAGAGAGGCTAAGGGACAGATATTGTGGCAGGGAACCACCTACAATGAAGAGTTGGATAAACTGGTTAAAGAAGCTTACGGTATGCTTGCCTTTATTTGTAAAGACGTACCATTTAAGATTATGGAGGTTGTACTGGAATTATATAAAACATGGGTTAGGCCACAGCTGTGGTATTGTGTGCAGTTCTGGAATCCACATTATGGGAGGGATGTGATTGTATGGGAGAGGGTAAAGAGGAGATTTACCAGGATGTTGCCTGGGCTGGAGAGTTTCAGTTATGAAGAGAGAGCAGACAGTGTGGGGTTCTTTTCCTTAGAGCAGAGGAGATTGAGAGGGAACATAACTGAGATGTATAAAATGATAAGAGGCATAAGTAGGGTATACAGAAAGAAACATTTCTCCTTGATGAGGGATTAATGTCTGGGGCACAGATTTAAGGGAAGGGGCAGAAGGTTTAGAGGAGAAATGAGGGGTAACCTTTTCACCCGGAGGGTGGTGGGAGTCTAGTACTCACTGCCTGTAAGGGTTGTAAAGCCAAACCCTCATAGCAATTAAGAAGCTTTCAGATGTGCACTTAAGATGCCAAGGCATACAAGGCTTTTGGCCAATGGGATTGGAATAACTAGGTAATTGTTTTTGACCAGTGCAAGCAATGGGCTGTGCTGTAGATCTCTATGTCTCTATGACAATGACTTTGGACTTCCCAATATTACCCTTGGTAAGTTTTACGTTCATCCCAACCCAGACGTCACTCAATCTGTGTGACAAATCACAGGCTGCGTGGGGAAGGTTGAGGGCTATAAGAGTGAAGGCGAGCTGGGTCCTAGTGGATACGTGCTATCTGAGGTTATACTTTTGGATAATATCACCAAAAGAGACACATGGCAGTGTGTTCTCACATTCTCCAAACCGGTTAATGGCTTATAGTCAAATAACTCATGTTTGAAATACATTCATTGGTTTGAAATGGGTGACCGAGCATTTTGCATTCAGGAAATTAGCTCAAACATTCATGAGATAAATGATCAATTACATCCAGTTTGGGTATATGGGTTGAGATTTGGATGTTGGTCAGGTCACCAGGAGAACTCTCTGCTGTGTGCATTGTCTGTTTGTTGTAATTCTTGTGTTGTGTGTCTTTGTGGGTCTGGTTCTGGGGAAGGTGGACCTGCTAGACAGTGGCTGTCCCTATGTAGCAGGATACCCCATTGACCAGCCTCACTCACATTGAGCTGCTCCGGGATCTGAGGAGCAGGAAAAAGACGCCACTTCACAAACTGGAAGCACGAGCTGCTCCAACAGAAGTGTTTTTCCCAGCAGAGAGCTGGTCTAGTCTTCCATGGTTTAACGATCACCAGGTTATAGTCCAACAGGTTTATTTGGACACACTAGCTTTTGGAGTGTTGCTCCCTCATCAGGTGGTTGTGGAGAATAAGATTGTAAGACACAGAATTTATAGCACAAGTTTAGAGTGTAATGTAACTGAAATTATACATTGAGAAAGACTTGGATTGTTTATTAAGTCTCTCATCTTTTAGAATGATCGTGTTGGTTTCAGTTCTTTCATATGTAAATTGCAAAAGTTTTTTTTAAAAGTTACATTCTCAAGTGAGAATGTTTTGCTTTTATTTTTGGAATGCTTCACGCAACAGGGGTCCCCGGGGCAGCGAAGTTTTGGTGCTTTTTGGTTAATACAAGTCAATGGCTTTTCAAACAGGAGCAAATACCCAGCTATGGCCCTGCCCTGAACAGGACTCATTCCCAAATCTGCAGGATATCTCAAATAACATCGATCTGTTCCAACCTGCTTTCTGTCTATATACAAGAAACTCAGAATGGTGATGATTGATGGTGACCTGCCCTGATTCACATGAAATGCCCTCAGCAATGTTAAACTGTGTGGATCTCAGCAGGAAGGGTCATGCTTATGGACTCTTTATCAGCTGCTACTAATAGACTGGAAGCTCAGTGTCACTCTGAGATGGTTTTCCAGGAGAAAGTGAGGATTGATGCATTCCCGATGAAGGGTTTATGCCCGAAACGCCAATTCTCCTGCTCCTCGGATGCTGCCTGACCGGCTGTGCTTTTCTAGCACCATACTGTCAACTGAGATCACTTTCTCTTGATTATGGCTGCAGTCTCCTTGGGTCTAGCACATCTGTTCCCATTTTCCTTTACCATTACTGGTGTTTGTGGATGTGGCATTTCAAAGCAAGAGTGGTTTTGACAATATTCATCCCAACAAGCTGAATGAAGCTCTGTTCTCTACTGGCTGTTCCCAGGAGTGCATACTAAGTTAAAGGGGCAAGGAGGTAATATTGGTGCTGTGTATAACATTAGTTAGGCCACAGTGGAGTATTGTGCACCACCCTATGGGAAGGATGCGATTACATAAGAAAAGGTGCAGAAGAGGTTTGCCAGGATGTTGCTTGGGCTGAAGTGATTCAGCTATAAAGAGAGACTAGTTAGGCTGGAATTGTTTGCCTTAGAGCGTTGAAAGCTGGGGTGGGGCAGAGGGCGCGGGGGGAATGACATATGATTGATGTGTACAAAGTTCTGACGGACATAAGCAAGGCAAATAGGGAACCTTTCCCCTTAATAGAGAGGTCAATAACCAAGAGGAACAGATTTAAGATAAGGATCAGGAGATTCAGAAGGGATTTGAAGAATTTCCTTTTTACCAAGAGGGTGTGAGTAACTGGAACCCACTGCCTAAAAGAATGGAAGAAGCAGGAAACCTCAAGATATCTAGGAACTATTTAGATGAACACATGAAATGCCACTGTATATAATGCCATGGGTTAGATGCTGGCAAATCAGATTTGTGTAGATGGATGTTTGATGACCAGCACAACATGATGAGTCAAAGGGTCTCTTTCTGTGGTGTAAAATTCCATGATGCTAAATATCAACTGCTGGAGGACCATCAACTCAGTGAAAGACACACTTTGGTCTGTCCCAAACATGTTGGTCTTTGAACTATTGACAATTGACTACTACAGATTGGCACATTCCAAACTCCAAGATTACGGCTTAGGGAGACACTAAAGCTTGGAGTAGCCACCACAGAGACTCAATGGGGATGGGCCACAGTCTAACGTCTTCCCTCTACAGCACACTAAAGGTCTGCAATCTCTATAACAGTAAGCTCAGGTTGTAATGTTGACATGAAAATACATATTGACAATTTACACTGCAAGTGAGTGGCCTTACCAGACACACAGACAGCATGCTATAAGGAAATACAATGAATTGCGTTGCACTTTATATGCCAATTTTGTACTGCTACTAAATGTTATGAAAAGAGTATAATAAAAGATAGTAAAATAAAATATTGATTCTGCATGAAGTGTCTTAAGTGTAGGTTATTTGGAATCATTGCAGAGATGATGTTCACCTGAAGTATCTGGTTCGACGGGAGCACTTGTGATAGCCTCCTCCCCAGAGCCTTGCATGGATTTGTGGTCAGAAGTTGCTTCTGGCTGATCAGGCACTTTCTACAAGAAAATGGAAAAGACATTCTCACGAAGCAGCAAACAACGGTTTAGCATACAACCAAGGAATTGTTAAATGCAAACGTTACAATTGCAGACATACTTCTATCATTTATTATACATGGCGATATTCTGAGCGATTCTGAGCAGTGTAACCATAAGTTACATACTGTCTACCACTCACTAATCCCATTCCTCTGCATCATGTGTATATTTATATGGTAAAACTGGGGAACAATTGCCATACACATTGCAAAAGTCATTGAACCATTAAAAATTGTCCTTTGCACGGAATGCTTTGAATATGCCTCACCAGGCCCCTCTGACAGTGTCCTCCAAACACACAAGGGCATCAGATGCATAGGAACACCACCACCTACAAGTTTCCCTTCAAGCCACATATCTCTGTGATTTGGAATCTATTGTTCTTCCATCTCTGTTGCCAGGTGAAATCCTGGAATTTCCTCACAGCTTTGTGAATGCACAGTAACTGTGTGGACTGGAGTGATTCAAAAAGTCAACTCACCAATTTTAGACACCGGAGCTTACCAAGATTGGTTCGACAAGGGTGGAAGCACTAAAATTTCTAGTCACGGTATTATCTCTACTCGCATTCAACAAAACTTCCACCATGCTGATTACCAGTTCTCCACACATGTACATCTAGTCAAGTGCTAACTAAATTTACCCCCTAGCTAACATAAAACCATCACCTGTCCCCCAGTTCCATTCAGTCTCAGGAAAGACCCTACCAGACACTAACAACCACGACCTTCCCTAGTACAACTGAATTCCTCTTGTGGTGCAGTGGTAGTGTCACTCCGTCTGAGCCAGGAGGACCAGGCTCAAGTCTCAGCTACACCTGAGGTGTGTTGTAACATTTAGGATGGTTAGGAAAGTGCAATTAAAGCTGAGCAATAAATACAGGCTTCACATTGCAAGTAAATAAATAACACCCTGTCCCATACTTCTTTAACCTCCTGATGAAATATGACTTCCGGAGGGTGAGGTGATGGAGATGATTTTCTGGAATTGTTGTCCTTTATATTGTGGAAGAAGACAGTTCAAGTCATCAAGATTGTTCCAAGATTGTTCTTCTTCTAAGACGTTTATTACTTTTGCTAAAACATGGTTTGCCTTTTACAAATCCTGATAGCTGACTTTCATCAGTGCATAAGTTTGTAAGTTTGTTTTAACTTCATTCATATTATACCTTTTAGAAGCCTACCCCAAGCAACACTAGTTTGACTGTTCAATAGTTACCCAGCGTATTCTTCCCTCCTTTATCGTACTGAGGTATGGATCCTCCTAATCCTTTTTTTATGTTGGTGGAATATCCTTTAGCCTTTGAAAGGTTCATAATTCCAGCTGAGATTTCAGAAAATCCACTGAATAATAAAACAATAAATGCTTTCGGAAATGGGTGTGAATCATGGGTTCAAGTTGTCTGAGTTTCTGTCTGGATTGTTTTACAACGTTTGAACCTGAAAGTGCTGCCTTTGATGAGGGAAATAGAAATGGCTTCATTGGAAGTTTTATAATGAGCAGTCTTTATCATGAATTAGCAATCTTTATCAAACTTAGTTTTGTCAAAATGAAACTTAACTTGTTGTATTTTGTACTTGGGGATAAGGCAGGGAAGACAAGTCACCCCTGGCTACAGTAATCAGTGACCAGCTTTGTTGTCCGCATTTAATAACCAAAAGCAAACAGGCAGAATTACAAAGGTTGGAATGTAGTCGGACACAGATACCTTATCAAGGTTTAATACAATACAGTGGAATAGTCTAAGTTACTTAGAAAAGCCAGATGAGCAAACACCCTCAAATTCCTAAAGAGGCGGCACAATGGCTCAGTGGTTAGCACTGCTGCCTCACAGCACCTGGGACCCAGGTTTGATACCACCCTCAGGCAACTGTCTGTGTGGAGTTGTGTATGTGGGTTTCTTTCGGGTGCTCCAATTTCCTCCCACAATCCAAAGATGTGTAGTTTAGGTGGATTGACCATGCTAAATTGTTCAGAGATGTGCAGACCAGGTGGATTCGCCATAGGAAATGTAGGGTTACAGGGATAGGGTAGGGAGTAGGTTTGGGTAGGATGCCCTTCGGAGGATCGGTGTGGACACGATGGGCTGAACGGCCTGCTTCGATAGTGTAATCTCTATGATAATTAAATGATTAGTTACTCCACTCACGGAATTAATGCAGTGCCTCTGGAGGAACTGAGTCTTAAAGACCAGTAAGGTTTCAATCTCAAAGGCCCATCGATGTTGGGGCTGCTACAATGATTTATTGTGATCCTAAATTAGATGCAGGAAAATAACCTGGTGTTTGTTATTCCTGGTTGCTCTAAAGCGAGGTTACCAAAGGTCAGGGAGAGGAGGATTCTGTTTAATTTTGAATCCCCCTGCTTTATCAAACAGCCCATTGACACAAGGGTTGGAGCTCATGTTGCAAATACAGTGTCAATGGAGTGTGCATGTGGGCATGCTCCAGTTGTGTTTAAGAGCAACTGGTTTCCACTCATCAAGGGCTGGTTTGTGAAAGGGACAAGTTGTTTGCACTTATGCTGCGCTGAGCGTTGTTAATCAATCCACTTGGAAGATGAACCAGGTCCTCATCCTTTCTTTGAGAGAAAGTGAGGGCTGCAGATGCTGGAGATCAGGGCTGAAAATGTGTTGCTGGAAAAGCGCAGCAGTTCAGGCAGCATCCAAGGAACAGGAGAATCGATGTTTCGGAGAAGGGCTTATGCCCGAAACGTCGATTCTCCTGTTCCTTGGATGCTGCCTGACCTGCTGCGCTTTTCCAGCAACACATTTTCAGCTCATCCTTTCTTTGCCAGACATGTGTTTATCTGACCAACGCTCATCACAGGAGAGGAAAGCCATGCCGATGACGTTGCAAAACCAGAGAACTTCAGCAGGTGTAGCAGTAAAGTTGTCAAGCTTCCATCTTCCTGTTTCAATCCATGTGTGTGATCACTGTTGTATGAGGTTACTCCTGAGTAAAACCCAGAAGGTTTGAATATGGATGGAGTATGAACATCCTTGTGCTCACTGACCTACCCTGACTCTCAGTCCAGTGGCATTTTGCTTTTTAAAAACTTTCATCTTTGATTTTAAACCCATCCTTGGTCTGGTCCCTCCATCTCTCTGTAATCTCCTTCAAGCCCACACCCCTCCATGATATCTGTACAACTGGATCTGAACTCATAAGCTTCCCCGACTTCAACTGATCTACCATTGGAATCCCTTTCCTACACATCTCCCCCTCTATAAGTTATATTTTGTTTTTTTCCAGTAGGTTCCTCCATTTCCCACTGGACATTCGGGGCCATAGTATGTTATTCAATCTATGCCAACATTAAAATTATAGCAATATGATATCATAAAAATTATAATGGTTGAAAAGTCTTTAAAGTATGTTGGCCACACTAGTATTCTCCACCTACCGGTTGTGGTGTGGTGATCTGAATGTTTGGATCCACAACCTCCAGCAAACCAGAAACCTGTCGGTGGAAAAGGAACCAAATAGTCAAATCTGTTCAAGAGAGAAACTGCACATTTCCCTCTATTAATTGTCTATACAGCTGGAGTATTGTGTATAGTTATGGGCACCACACTACAGAAAGGATGTGAATACATTGGAGAAAGTGCAGAAAAGATTTACAAGCATATTTCCATGGGTGGGAAACTTGGCGAGGTTGGGACTGCTGTCCTTGGAGAGAAGATGACTAACAGGAGATTTGAGAGCTTTCAAAGTCAAGTGTGGTCTGGCTAGAGTAGATAGAGAGAAATTGTTCCCACTCGTGAAAGGACACAGAATTAAAGTGATTTGAAAAAGAAGCAAATGTGATGTGAGAAATACCTTTTTCATACAACGAGTGGTTAATGTGTGGAATACACTGCGTGGAACTTTGTTGGAAGCAGAGTCATAGAATATAGTATGAAAACAGACCTCTCGGTCCAACTCATCCATGCCAGCCAGTTAATCTAAATTAACCTAGTCCCATTTGGCCCATATCCCTCCAAACCCTTCCTATTCATATACTCATCCAGATGCCTTTTAAATGTAGTTGTAACAGTCTCCAACACTTCCTTGACAGCTCAATTTAAACACGCACCACCCTCTGCATGAAAAAGATACCCTTTAGGACCCTTTTAAATCTTTCCCCTCCCACCCTAAACTTCTGCCCTCTTGTTCTGGACTCCTCCACCCTGGAAAAAGACCTTGGCTATTTATCCTATCCATGCTCCACATGATTTTATAAACCTCTATAAAGTCACCCCTCAGCCTCTGATTCTCCAGGGAAGAAAGCCCCAGCCTATTCAGCCTCTCCCGATAGCTCAAATCCTCCAACCCTAGCAACATTCTTGTAAATTTTTTCTGCCCTCTCAAGTTTAACAACATCCTTCCTCCAGAAGGGCAACCAGAATTGAACACAGTACTTCAGAAGAGGCCATACCAATGTCCTGTACAGCTGCAACATGACATCCCAACTCCTACACTCAATATTCTGACCAATGAAGGCAATTGTACCAAACACCTTCTTCCCCACCCTGTCTACCTGCGACTCCACTTTCAAGGAACTATGCACCTGCACCCCAATGTCTCCATGTTCAGCAACTCTCCCCAGGGAGCTACTATTAACTGTCTAAGTCCTGCCTTGGATTTGCCTTAGATTCAACTGAGGCATTCAAGAGGGCATTAAATGGTTATTTGAATCGAAGCAATGTACAAGGTTGCAGAGAAAAAGCAGCAGAATGGCACCCAGTCATAATGCTCCTTTGAAACGCCAGCACAGACACAATGGGGCCAAATGGCCTCCTCCTGTGCCATAACACTTCAATAATTCTGCCTGGTGAAAGTTACACTGTTCATGACTCCAGACTGAATGTTTTCACAAGATTTATTTATAGGGACTAATACTTGTATTTGGTGTATGTTACCGTCCTCCAGTATTACGCTAAACATCAAGATGTACAGATAAAACAACCTAGTTCCCAGGCTCAGGGCAATTGCTCTCCACTCTCTAGATTACCTGTGTGTTGACATTTTGTTATATTTGGCAAGGTGAACAGGGCAAGCATTACACGGAAGCTCCAGTTTAAGCCGGAGCAAGTTACTTTAGAATTTATTTGCTCCCAGGTCTGTGTGACTGTCCATTAACCAATGTGTCCCACCATTCCTTAAACTGAGAGTTAGCCCACACCAATGCTGAGGATTATACTGACGGTCTCTCTCTCTCTCTCTTTGATTTCCCTTGACACTTGAGAAGTTTGCAATGGCACCACCTCCTCCTGAAATCAGGAACTGACCATTTTGATATGCCAATGACCTGTCTGCTACTGCCCATATCTAACATTTTGTTTGTCGAGAGTTCACATATCTGTCGGGACTGTTTCAAAACTCGGTTGTTTTTGGCCAAGGCAAGTAGCAGTACTGTGGAAGTAAATGTCCCAAAATGCTTTACTAGGCCATTATAAAACAAAAAAACCATATCCAGCCACATCAAAAGCGATTAGACCCATGACTAAAAGTTGAGACAAAGGGGTAGGTTTTAAGGTGAGTCTTAAAGGAGGAAGGACTAAGTCTAGGGGCAGGGTAGTATGGAGAGGAATTGATAAACAGGGGTCAGTACAAGGTTCTGCGGTTAACATTAATCCAATGCCCTCTATACATTCCCATAATTGTGAAATGGTGTTATTTGTTTGAGTAGCTAGTTAATGTTTTCCATGGTGGTTAAGGTGATGGATCGAGATCAGCCAATGCCAATAACAAACTCTTTGTGGATCATTTTTTCTGGGATTTGCGTAAATCATTATACCCTAACCTCACGTGGGTCTTACACAACTGTCTCCAAGTGAATTGTTCTTTTCCCAAACCATCCAGCTGGTAGTTCCACTGTTAGTTCTGTGTCATCCATCATCAAAGAACAGAGACTGATCAACAGCCATTCTGGAGGGTAATTGGCAAGATCAAAAATAGTCTTCAGGTGAAGAAATCTCTGACACCACTTTTCAAGAATAGAAACTCAGCCACCTTTCCATTTGAGTGTCTGTTTCCTATGAGAGACCAGTAGCTGGACAAAGCCAGATTTCAACTATTGATCAACCTCTGTTTCTTAACAAATATTTTTCACATCCCTGAATGGAACCACCGCACGCTGTGGTGTGACACATTGAGGGGGTAAGGTCCTAGCCACTTGCACCACTCAGTCTCTAACTGCAAAGCTCATACCTCCAGGTCATCTTCATCATCACCTTCAATCACCAGGTTATCATCACACACCATGTACTCTGGTTTTTCTGCATCCTCAGGGTTTGGTGTGATGGTCAATTGTTGAATAGCACCCTGAAAAAGCAAAGACATGGTGTTAGGGACAGGGTAGTCAAGTAGGAATGACATAATGTAGATTGTGCTTACCTTTGGCCTCAGAGGGTGTGCACTTCAAGTCACTTGGATCTGAATTCAGAATCTGAAATTTAATTACTCATCAATGAAAAAGGCACGTTTATCCATGAAACAGACCATCAGAAGCGGGTTAGCAACGGCAAATTGAAGAGAACATTGAATAAGAACCTGATGGAAATTCAGCATCATAGGGTGTGACAAATGCTGTCTCGAGAACTGACCCAACAAATCGCATCCTTTACCAGTTCAGTACATTTCAATCAAAACATAATGATAAGGGAATGTGAATAACTTGCCTTTCAGAAATTTGTTTCTGAACAATAATTCCTGTTCTTCAGGAGTATAATTTTAGTCCTGCTTTTTATTTGGGCTTGCCAAATGTTTTGTGCTTCCGAGTTCTATGAATACCATCCCTCCACGTTGAGAACCAAAATAGCTCCAATCAGAAAAAGCCCAAATTGTATCTTTGAGGCTGTGCTGATATTTCACTGAGTTGTAAAACATTGCAGAAAACTTACAGAGAAGCTGTGGTCATAGAGACATAGAGTGATAGAGACGGAGAGCACAGAAACAGATACTTCAGTCCTATTCATCCATGCCAACCAGATATCCCAACATAATCTGGCACTTGGCCCATACCTCTCTAAACCCTTCCTATTCATATACCCATCCAGATACCTTTTAAATGCTGTGATTGCACCAGCCTCCACCACTTCCTCTGGCAGCTCATTCCATAGACGTACCATCCTCTGCATGAAAAAGTTGCCCCTTAGGTCCCTTTAAAATTCTTCCCCTTTCACCCTAAACCTATGCCCTCTTTCTGAACTCCCCAACCCTAGTGAAACGACCTTGACTGTTTGTCCGATCCATGCCCCTCATGATTTTATAAACCTCTATAAGGTCATCTCTCAGCCTCCGACGCTCCAGGGAAAACAGCCCCAGCCTTTTCTGCCTCTCCCTGTAGCATAAATCCTGCAACACTGGCAACATCCTTGTAAATCTTTTCTGAACCCTTTCAAGTTTCACAACATCCTTCTGATAGGAGGGAGGCCAGAACTGTGTATGCAGTATTCCAAAAGCTGGAAGAACACAGCAAGCCAGGCAGCATCCTGAAGAAGGGTTACACCCGAAACGTTGACTTCTCCACCTCCTGATGCTGCCTGGCCTGCTGTGTTCTTCCAGCCTCCTACCTGTCTATTATTATCCTTACCTGGTCTGGCCTAAATGTAACTCCAGCTTCACTGCAATGTGATTGCCTCTTAACTGCCCTCTGGGTAATACTCTTTGCCCTAACTGGTGAAGCCCACATCCCATGAATGACTACTTTTAAAGGAAGAGAGTTTTAACCTTGTGCTGTATGTTTGAACCAGCCTTGACTACCTCAGCAGTGTCATTTTACTGCCTGACATGAAGTAGATACTAGAGATTCTAAATATGGCCTATAACTTGTTTTCCATTTTTTTAAAAGTCTAAACATGGAGATTATTAAGTCTTTTGTTTTTGTCTCCTTGGCATGTTGTAGTTTCCGAAAGTCAAACCTTTTATTGGGATGTATTGTCTGTGAAGCTGTAGGTTGACAGAACAAAAGGTTCTAAAACGTTTAAACACAGGATTGGAGAGAGCTGCTATTGTTACAACTGATGACCTACTTGCAAATGGAATCATTCACTCAACCTTCAAAATGCTATGTAAAACTGAACTGAGCCTAACTACTTTGATGATGATGATTAGATTCCCTGCAGTGTGGAAATAGGCCCTTCGGCCCAACCAGTCCACACTGACCCTCCAAAGAGTAACCCACCCAGACCCATTTCCCTCTGACTAATGCGCCTAACACTATGGGGCAATTTAGCATGGCCAATTCACCTGACCTGTACACCTTTGGACTGTGGGAGGAAATCAGAGCACCCGGAGGAAACCCACAAAGACTTGTTGTATAGGATTCTCTTCATATCACTGCCACCAAGTAAAATCATGATATAACGCAATATTCGACCAGTTATTTGTTTCTTGTGGGCAACAGCATAGAGGCCATCAATGTTAGATAGTCACCCAAAATCAAATAGGAAGTTTGGAAGAAATGCCTTCATCCAAAGAATGAAGAGAATGTGAAATGCACTCCTACAGGAAGCAGCTGAATGAAGAGGTATTTAAGGAGAAACTGGATAAGGGTAGGAGGGAAAATGATAGATTTAGATGAGAAAAAAATGAGCGAAGTCTCGAATGAATCAAATAGCCTGTCTCTGTGCCATACATCCTTTCCAATGTGATTCCATGAGTTCTAGTATTGCCTGGCACTCCATTCCCACAGCTATGCATGTCCTGGTTTTCAGTCTCAATACTGTTTCATATGGAAGCAGGTAGGGGGCACTATGCTAACCTTGCTGTCTCCCCTCATACTCAGCAACACTCACTGTGAGCTGGCCTCATCTTACAAATCAATTATTCCAGCTCTTTGTGTAATAGGTTCTGTTAACCCTACGCTGAATTACTTTATAGGACACCTTGCAAAGTCAGGCTATTCATGGAGGACTGATCATAACCCCCCTCAGCGTGGAACAACCACACATAGACATTAGGTTTCACTGCAGCTTTAGCAAAGGAGGGTTGAAACATTAGAAACATCTAGAGGAAGACAAATACCAATGCAGAATGTTCAAAAGCTTCAGGAGCAGAAATGGGCCATCCCGCCCACTGTTCTGTCATTCAATGAGATCATGGTGTGAAGTCTTCAAATCCACTTTCCTGCCTTTACCCTATAACACTGATTCCCTTACCAATTAAAATCTGTCCATCTCAGCGTTGAACACTCTTAACAACTCAGCCTTGACAGCCCTCTGCAGTAAGGAATTCTACAGATTCACTATACTCTGAGTCATCTCAATGGATGACCCCTTATTGTGAGATGATATCCTCTGGTCCTCTGTTCTCCCGCCACAATGGGAAACAACCTTCCCTCACCCACCCTGTCAAATCCCGAAGAATCTGATAAGTTTCAATAAGGTCGTCACTCATTCTTCTAAATACCAATGAGGACCGGCCCGACCTACTCAACCTCTCATAATTTGCAAGACTTCCATTATAAAGTTGTAAATAGATTTTCTCAATCAAGTGGGTCAGTTGTAGCAGACACATTATAAAGCACATTCCAAAAGGCTTTGAAGTGACAATGTCACATCAAATTGAGCTTTGCATTCAGAAAGAACCAGACCAATCAGGAACAGACAAAAATGTAAAATAACCTGCAAAGTTTCTGTTGGAAGTGCCATAAAATATTCATGGGTTTCATTTCACTTTGGCTGGTGACACAAAATAAGTCAATTCAACTTGACTGCCTGTGAGACACCTTACCAATCTCCTCACGACCAATGTCCATGGAAGAAGAATAGGAGATAACATAATAGGCACACAAGTTACCCACAGAGTTTCAGGGAAGTTTGGTAATGAGGTCAGCAAATGCCTGAAAGGTGTGATGTATGAACCATCAACTCAGGGGTCTTTGGTCTGCCCAAAACATGCTGGTCTTCAGGGCAAGGAGTTGACACCAACTGAGTGTTGCAGACTGGCATGCTCCAAGGTCCAGGACTATGTGCTGATGAACGCACTAAAGTTTAAGGCAGCTGCCACCAAGGCACGGTGGGGAGAGAACACTGTCTGAGGTCTTCCTGCTAAAGGTAAGTGGGTGTTCATTCAGTTACTGAACCCTCCCAGTGCCTCAAATACATGTAAATGTGGCCTTATACAAGTCAGAGTTGTCTTTAGTTTGTTGGACAGAGTCAAACTCCAATGTTTGTTTGTTTTATTCATATGCTTCGTCCAGAACCAAGCTACTTAATGATGTATGTAAATATATTTTGTATGAATAAGGTATATTTTTGAAATTTAAAAAAATGAGATGCTGGAGTCAGAGCAAATCAGGGCAATAGTGAGGCCATGATCTTTGGGAACTGGGCCAACCAATCCTTCATCTCCCTCATCGTTATGACAGATCACCTGAAGGTGATGGGAATATGGTTCAGAGGGGCTTGGGTGTGCACAAAACCTTGAGGCTCCTTCTCTCTATTGTACATGGTGCAGGGCTGTCCCTTCCACTTCACCTGGAGATTTAAGATGAACCATGGCTGCAGGGATTCCATGTACAAAACTCTGGATAAAGGGGGAAGAACATATGCAATGCTGCCCTCACCCTGATGGCCACCTTTGTGGGCAGCTGCATCCACCTGTGCGTAGACCCCTGGCACGCAAACACCAAGTCTCACTATGTACTGAGGTTCTACCTGACCCCCTGTTGTGAAGGATGGGACTGGCCTCGTTGCCACTGAATGCTCCAAGTAGTTAGACCATTCCATATCACCTATCCTTTGTGGAGAAATTTGGGGAGAAACACCTTTGACCATAATCCATCACAAAGTGGTCAGCGGATAGAGTCCTCGAGACCTTGCGGGAAAGGGAGAGGGTAGATCCTGTCATGTGGTTCCCTGAGCAGACTGTCAAAACCATTTGGCGGAATGCCTCATCACCGGAACTTTCCAACAAGCACCAAGACATCGCTTGGCCAGTGGTGAGATGCTCTGAGATCCTTCCTGTATGCCTGGTCAGTCTGTGCCACAGCCACTGCCCTCAAAGTGGCTGTGGGATGGGGAGGGATGTGGGATAGACTGTCACACACCTCCTTCTGAAATGTGCCTTTGCAAAAGAAGTCTGGAGAAAGATGCAGTGGTGTTTATTGAGATTTGCCCCGAGCAGCTCCGTGACGCAGGACTCTGTGCTGTACGGTCTGCTCCCCGGGACGCACACGCAAACAAACATTGACTATGCCTGGAGGACCATCAACTCGGTGGAAGACACTTTTGGTTTGCCTGAAAGATATTGGTTGACAAGAACAAGGAGTTGACCCCGATCGAGTGTTGTAGACTGGCACATTCCAAGGTTCAGGATTACATGCTGAGAGATGCACTGAAGCTTGGGGCAGCTAACACCAAGGCACAGTAGGGAAAGACCAATGTCTAACATCTTTCTGATGAAGTAAAATGAAGGTCCGTTCAGTTATCAGACCTTCCCAATGCCCCAAATGCATGTAAATATAGGATTGTATAAGCAAGAAATGCCTTGGGTGTGTTTGTTCGACATTTGTAAAGATTGTGTACAGGATTCAACTGCTGTAGTGGCTGTGTGGTGTATTTTTATGAATAAAATATACTTTTGAATTAAAAAAGAAGTGTGAGGCACTCTCTCTGTCGTTGTACAGAGTGCAGGTCTGGCCCATTCCCAGAACCTGCGCCATCTTCCACTAGATAAGTAAGCAAAGGTTGGACAGGTGGGGTGTGTTATGAAGATGTGGGTGTGTGAATTTGTCCATTTTGGCTGGAAGAATTAAAAAGCATTATACTAGACACATAGAGTCATATAGCACGGAGACAGACCCTTTGATCCAACCAGTCCATGCCAACCACAATCCCAAACTAACCTAGTCCCACCTGCCTGCACTTGGCCCATATCCCTCCAAACATTTCTCCTTCACATACTTATCCAAATGTCTTTTAAACATTGTAATTGTACCTGCATCCACCACTCCCCCTGGAAGTTAATTCAACACACAAACCACTCTCTTTGTGTAAAACAATTGCCCCTCAAGCCTTCTTTAAGTCTTTCTCCTCTCACCTTAAAAGTACGCTCCCTAGTCTTGAAATCCCACACCCTAGGAAAAAGACACCTGCAATTCATCTTAGTTATATTTGTCATATTTTTATAAACCTCTATAAGGCTACCCCTCAACCTTCTACACTCCAGTCAAAAAGGTCCCAGCCTATCCAGCCTCTCCTTATAACTCAAACTCTCCATCCTGGCAACATCCTGGTAAATCTTTTCTGAACCTCTCCAATTCAATGATATCCTTCCTAGAGCCTGGTAACCAGAACTATATACAGTACTCCAGAAGATGTCTCTCCAATATCCTATACAACCTCACATGACGTCCCAACTCTTATACTCAAAGGTCTGAGCAATGAAGGTAAGTGTGTTAAATGCCTTCTTCACCACCCTGTCTACATGTGACACTAAGGTCAAAGAATTATGTACATGAACCCCTAGGTCTCTCTGTTCTACAAGACTATCCAAGGGTCTACTTTTAATTGTGTAAGTCCTGCCCAGGTTTGTTTTACCAAAATTCAATAACTTGCATTTATCCAAATTAAACCCCAACTGCCACTCTTCAGCCCATTGACCCAATTGATCAAGATCTCTTTGTAATCTTAGATAACCTTCTTCACTGTCCACCAATTTTGGTGTCATCTGCATACTTACTAATCACACCTTCTCCATTCTCATTTAAATCATTTATATAAATGATAAATGAAAGTGGACTCAGCACCAATCCCTGTGGAACACCGCTGGTAAAAGGCCTTCAGTGTGAAACACAACCCTCCACCACCACTCTCTACCTCCTGCTGTTAAGTTAAAAATCACATAACACCAGGTTATAGTCCAACAGGTTTAATTGGAAGCACTAGCTTTCGGAGCGACGCTCCTTCATCAGGTGGTTGATGAAGGAGCAGCGCTCCGAAAGCTAGTGCTTCCAATTAAACCTGTTGGACTATAACTTGGTGTTGTGTGATTTTTACCTTTGTACACCGCAGTCCAACACTGACTCCTCCAAATCCTACTGTTGAGCCAATTTTGTATCCAATTAGCAAACTCACTCTGAATCCCATGTGATCTAACTTGACTAATTAGGCTACCAAATGGAACCATGTCAAAAACTTTACTAAAATTCAAGCAACATGCCTCCCCCCATTCCCCAAGTATGCCAGATACCAAGCAGATTAGGATACTGAGTGTCATCTAGCTGGGCCAACAATTATTGTTGTGGGACCAGAGTCACACATAGACCAAACCAGATAAGGAGAGCAGTTTTCTTCCTTAAAGCACATTAGTGAACCAGATGGATTTCTCCAATAATGGTTTTATTAGGGTCTTAATCCCAGATTTTTCATTGAATTCAATTTCAAACATATGCCATAGTGGGATTGAACCTGGAACATTACCTGGCTCACTGGATTAGTAGTCCAGTGACACTACCACTAGGTCATCATCACCCACAAGAAGCACTTTCTAGATCATTTTAGGGTTAATCACGTTGTTGTGGGCCAGACCAAGGAAGCAGATTTCCTTCCCTAGAGGGTATCAACAATAATTGATGATAGTCACCAAGTCCCAGACTAAATCGCAATTTCAGAGATTAATTCACTGACATTAAGCTGTCATGGTGGAGTTTGAATCCACGACCCCAAAGCACTGTCCCAACCATTTGGATCACTGGGCCAGTGACACTGCCACTGAGCCACCATCAGCTCACACTCTGAAAGCCTTTAAACTAGATCTTAAGGACCCATGCCTGTCAGCAGTACTCACAGTGTACTTGGCTTGGTCTGCTTCTTCAGCATTTGCGATGAGTATTTTAGAATCTGGTTCAAACTCGAAAGGTTCCCATGACCTTTTGAATTTGAGTCGTTGGGGTCTCTGACATTGTTGATGCAGGGTCACTGTATTACCTTCCACACGGAGCCCGAACCGTGTCCACCTTTTGACCCTGGCTGGCACCTTGAAGGAAGTTGCTTTCCTGGAAGCATCCAAGTATGGTGGGGTGTAATAAAGTTCAATGTGCTGAATGTCATCTTCCACTGGGGATAACTTAACTCCGAGATTAATGACCTTCCCAGAAGAACCCACCACCGCAAAGATCACTCCGCCATTCAGATTGGTTTGCTTCAGGGTGACTAGGATAGCGAAATCTTTGTAAAATGGCTCTGGAAAGACGGTTTGAATTGAGTGCGGTGTGGGGGTGAAATCCTTGTGGAAGTTAAGCCCAGTTTTCCCACCCAGTCCTTCCATCTTGGAGACATCTGGAGAGCCTTCAGGAACCAGACTGAGCAGATTGATGTTCTCCTGTAGTTCAATACCTGAAAGATAAATGTCATATTTAGTGAGTGTGTGAGGGAAAGAAGCAGTGTTTTAAAAATCTTTCTAACCTCCCTCTTCCTAGATTTTATAGATAAGAAACTCTGGGCATGCAGCAGAGCATTGAAATTGTAGGTTTCCCCAATAGCACAGCTCAGTACTGTAAAAGCAGAAGGATAAATTGCAAGATATGCAAGCAAATCAATGTTCTGGTTTTAACGTGGTATAAAGAATCATATAAGGCAGCACTTAATGCCCTTCCAAGTCTAACAGTGGCGTGCACAATTGATTGTCCTGCGTTTGATTATACGAGTCTGTTTATTATTGATAACCATGCTTGGTTAGTTCAGCCTGGCTGCTGTCTTAGAAAAAAAGGTTACCTGTAAAGTTGCTGGAAGCCAGAACAGTAAGCCTGAAGTAGACATCTTAAAGCATTGCATAGCTCACTTTGTAAATAAAATTCCCACACATGTGGAACTGGATAGGTGGATGGGCAACACATGATCTCTGCATCGATTCAGTTACAAACTGCATAGTATATCATGGAATCTTCCTACTTCTGCTACAATTTTTTTTTACATTCTTCAATAGTATATGGGTGTCACTGGCTAGACCTGCATTTATTGCCCATCCCCAAATATCCAATATGGAGTCAAGAATCAACCACATTGCTGTCGGCCTGGAGTCACATGTAGACCAGATAGCTACCGAACGGGCATTAGTGAATAAGATGGACTTTTAACAAACATTGTTGACGTGGTCACAATTAGGTTAGCTTTTTAATCTCCTATTTTTAATTAATTCAAATTTCATCAACTGTCCAGGTGGGATTTGAATCCATTTTCCCAGAGCATTAGTTAAGGAGTCTGGATTACTAACCCACTGCCATTTCCATGACACCACTATCTTCCCAATGCTGGGGTGGATGACTTGTACACAGCCCTCCAGTGGGCAGAGGCCCATCATGTGACCTCTGTTAGGCATATGAGGGTTTCCCATGCAGCAAAGCCCTGTCCAGGTTATCCACAGGCTCCTGTTGGAGCCATTCCCTTGTCCAACGCTGCTCAGTGCCTACCTGAGGAATTCTGGGTCAGGAGACGGGGGCACAAATGTTTAGTGAGGGCTTTCCTTCTTCCTTGACTGCTGACCCCCCCCTCCTCTGCTCCTCCATGTACATTGCCCCACCATCCCCATCAGTGGCTGAGATGTCTCCTCAACTCTGTCCCTCTGGCGTGTTCATTATCATCAACAGCCACTGTTCCTGTTGGTACTGCCAAGCAATTCACTGCCTTTTACTGGACAGCAGCCCAGGCCAGTGGGGGGCACCTGATCCTGGGGAAGACATCTTGCCTTTTGAGAGGATTGTTTAATACAATGAGTCTGCTCAAATTGGGGACAGACTGAGTGATCTGCCCAGTCTCCAGTCATTACCTCATCACCTCTGTAATTATTGTCTATCACCATTCAATTTGTCAAAAACAAAATAGTCCATTTACTGCTATGATTTTTGAAAAAATTCCTAACCTCCATCTTCCCAGATTTTATAGAAATAAACAGAAGAAATTGTAGCCATTCAGCCCCTCGAACTTCTTCCAACCCTTAAAGTCAACATCTTACTCAACCATCCACATTATCTCCATATCCTTTCATTTTGTTAGCGTCCAAACATTTATCAATTTCCTACCGTGAATATACTCAGGACCTGAGCATCCCAGTTGTCGAGTTATAAAAATCTAAAGGTTCATAAGCCTTTGAGTGAAGTTTTTACCACCTCATTTCAGTCCTTAATGGCCACACTCCCAACCACCCCCTGCATGCTGAACCATGTGACCCTTGAATTGAGTCTTCATGGACAGCCCAGACATCCTCACAACATGAACCATACCAAATGCCTGAAGAGTTTTACATGTCAATGAGATCACTTCTCAATTCTAAGGCTGCTTGGCCTAAAATATTCAAACTCCCCTCGTAGTATCGTTCCCTCATCCCAGGTATCAGTCTTTGTTGGACTCCTTCCAGGTCAAGTTATTAAAGATGGATATTTTCTAATCAACCCAATAAAGGAAGTTATTAACACCTCTGGAGCACGTGGGACCTAAACGCAGGTCTCCTGGCTCAGAGGGAGGGACACTACCACTGTACCATGAGAGTCCCGACATCACTGAGCTTATAATCTCACTCAAGGTATTATGATCTTACGAAGACAGGTGATGACAAACCCCTTTCTTTCATTATTTGTCATTATTAGGGAAGTAAATTGCTGTAACATAGCTGGTTCCTGTCCGAACACCGACTTTGTGCTAATTCTGGAGAGCTGCCAGCAGGTAGTATTGGATCAGTTTCTGGCCAAGCTGACTGATGGAAATGGAAGTTGATGAAGCTGTTCCCTCAACCCAACACCTGCCTCTTCATTACTCTTCACCCCCTATTCCCCCACCCCCAATTGCTCCCCTGTATCAGGGACTTCAATATAAAGGCACCTTCAGTGAACATTTTCATTTCCATTTGCCCACTCACGTGACCATTGCCCGACTATAAGTCTTGAGAATGAGTGCCAGTACGTTATCTATTTGCACAGGCCAGGAGCACAATTGGGCCACATCTGTCCTTCAAACCCACTGTACGCTTTCTCTCTAGTCCTTTCCTACTTCACTCCTCATGTGAGAGTTTGACTTTGCAGTTACAGTCTGAAGGTTGGATTTATGCATTTTGGAAAAGAAACATTAAAGGAAATAAGATTCCAGAGCAACATACACCCAAATCAATTTTCCCAAAAACATCTTTCGGGTATGGGCTTTCGGGTATGGGTTTTGTTGACGACAACAACAACTTGGGTTTATGAAGCAACTTTAATGTAGTAATTTAATGGAGACATTTTCAGAGAACTGTTTGACATCAGACCACCTCAGGAGATATTAAAGGGGTAACTAAAAGTTTGGGATGAAGATCAGGTTATAAAGAGAGAGAGAGAGAAATGCAGAGAGGTTTAGAAGGATATTCTAAACTGTGGGGTCGAGTGAACTGCAGCCACTGCCGTAAAATAGCAAGAGCAACATTTATTCCCAGCCCCATGGCTGGGTGTAGTGGCCACTTCAGAAGTGTGAGACTGGAGTCACATGTTGACGAGACCATGTATGGACTGTACGTTTTTCAACAGGGTCTAAATACCACCCTGGAGAAGATAAAGATTTTGGATTTAAAATGTCAGGTTTCTGTAAATCACTCAGTCGGTGGACTGGACTGAACTGGAGATGTTATGACTAATCCCAGCCAACAACCTTGTGTAAGGAGATAATCACAGTCTTTGGTATTTGATTTGCTGTTGTATACACAGAATAATGTATTTTATCATAAGAAGAAACCTGATATATTAGACCTCAGAATACAAAGAAATTTGAAGGGAAGGTTCAGAAAGCTCAGGGGGCAACTTTCTTGAGTATCTGCCAATTCCTCATGATAAACGTCCTTGCCTATTTAAGGGTGCATTAACATTCCAACAATATCATTGGTTTAGCTTTGCATCTAGTTCCACTACAGTGGTCATGTTCATCCAGGTTCAAGGCTCAGTTTATTTCGGGAACAAGGCAGAGTACAATTCCTGGAGGAAAGAATTCAGGAACACCTGGGCAGCCTGTTAGAATAATCAAAATCAAGATTAGAGTGGTGCTGGAAAAGCACAGCAGGTCAGGCAGCATCCGAGGAGCAGGAAAATCGACGTTTCGGGCAAAAGCCCTTCATCATCATTCAGGCTTTTACCCAAAACGTCGATTTTCCTGCTCGTCGGATGCTGCCTGACCTGCTGTGCTTTTCCAGCACCACACTAATCTTGACTCTGATCTCCAGCATCTGCAGTCCTAACTTTCACCCTGTTAGAATAATTAAGCCTATCAGCTCCATTTACAAAGTGTGTGCTATCAGCTGGCAACTTGTCCTAATGTCAGTGTGCAACTGAATGAGGAAATGAGTCGGCGGTCCTCACTCCTTTTCTCCATTTGAAAAATTAGGGGGAAGAGGACTAGTTTCAAGGGGCAATGTTGCACATCTGAGTTACACATGGTGCTGTATTGATAAAGACCTAAGGTGCACGTAACCGTTTCGGTAAAAGCTGCTTTACCCGTCTGACCAGCTACATTTAATGTCGCATTAAGATTTGCAGCAAGCTTTGCCATTTGAAGGTTTCCAAAGCTCTTGATTCAAGCACTATTATTCCCAACAGATCAATTGAGTGATTATCTGGGCACAGCAGCGTCTGTAAGTTAAAAACAAAAAAAGTGAATTCAAGGGGAAATTTCCTGATAACAGATAGTTGACATGAGTCTCTTGAAGGAGCCATAATAATCGTCCATGTGGTGAAAATGGGAGAAGAGGCCAAGACTGATAACAGCTCCAGATAGTGTGTCTGGCTAAATAGATTAGGAAGGAAATGAAGGCAAAAGCAAGACAGGGAGCCAGACTCTATGTCTCAGACAACAAAATCAATCTTGAGATGGAAAACCATTTGACTAGATTGATTCTCCATCTGGAAAACCTTACAGAGCTCCTCTCCCACCTTCACTCCCCGCTCCCTATCAGACCATTCAACTTCCAGTTAATTGAGTGTCACTACAGCCTCTATTCCAAAGTGTTAATCTCTCAGCTTCAAACGCGTTTCCTGATTTCAGCTGAAATTTTTACCTTTAATCAGTTGGAATCTATTTTGTTCTTCAAATTAAAGTGATTCATCATGAAGCAAGGTCCCAGAGTCACTGTTTAATATGTTACATTTTCCTAAGGTGCATCATCACTGGCAAACTAAATTTGCTTCCTTATACTCGTGACCAGTCCCTTACGCTGTATTAGAATAGAACAGATACCTACAGTGCGGAAACAGGCCCTTTGGCCCAACAAGTCCACACTGATCCTCTGAAGAGTAAACCGCCCAGGCCAATTCCTCTACTATCCTATATTTACTCCTAACCTCCACATCCCTGAACACTATGGGCAATTTAGCACGGCCAATTCACATAACCTGCACATCTTTGGATTGTGGGAGGAAACTGAAGCACCCAGAGGAAACCCACACAGCCACCGGGAGAATGTGCAATCTCCACACAGACAGTTGCCTGAGGCTGGAATCAAACCCAGGTCTCTGGTGCTGTGACACAGCAGTGCTAACCACTGGGCCTTCGTGCCATCCCGGCTGCAATTGGGAAATTTTACGTCTTCAATATGGTATTATACATCACTGACATAAAAGCATATGTTGTGGTTCTGTGTGCACCAGATCATCAACGCCACTCACAGGAATCCGATCCACCAGAGAGGAAGAAAAGGACAACCAACTCCCATTCCTAGACGTGATGGTACAGAGAACACCGAACGGAGAATTCACCACAAAGGTATACAGGAAAGCCACACACACAGACCAAGTCCTAAACTACGAAAGCAACCACCCCAACACACACAAAAGAAGTTGCATCAAGACACTATTCAAAAGGACCACAACACATTGCAGTACACCAGAACTGCAAAAAGAGGAAGAAGAACACCTATACAATGTATTCGCCAAAAACGGATGCCCCCGCAATTTCATCAACAGATGCCTAAGGGAAAGACAACGGAACGAGGACATGCCACAACCCAAAGGACGAGCCACACTACCATACATCAGGAGCATTTCTGAACTGACAGCCAAACTACTGCGACCACTAGGACTCATAACAGCACACAAACCAACAGCCACTCTCAGACAACAACTCACCAGGACAAAGGACCCGATACCCAGCATGAGCAAATCCAACGTCGTGTACAAAATCCCATGCAAGGACTACACAAAACACTACATAGAACAAACAGGAAGACAGCTAATGATCCGTATCCATGAACACCAACTAGCCACGAAACGACACGACCAGCTATCCTTAGTAGCCACACATGCAGATGACAAGCAACATGAGTTCGGCTGGGACAACACTACTATTATAGGACAAGCCAAACAGAGAACAGCCAGGGAATTCCTAGAGGCATGGCACTCATCCACAGATTCTATTAACAAACACATCGACCTGGACCCAATATACCAACCACTGCAGCGGACAGCTGGAACTGACAACCGGAAGCGGCAGAGACAAACCACTATAAATGCCGGAGGAAACAACACAGAAGCGCTTCACAGGAGGCTCCCAAGCACTGAGGATGTCACCTAGACAGGGGACGAAACGTCTGCAACACAAATTCCCAGCTCGGCGAACAGAACCACAACAACGAGCACCCGAGCTACAAATCTTCTCACAAACTTTGAATAAAAACATATGACTGATTACTGCTCAGCCTATTGGTAAATGCA